>NC_080594.1:79765695-80065710 GCF_027887145.1 Ammospiza caudacuta
TGCTAAGTTTTAGTTAGCAATCAAGTGGGAAGGCCCGCGAAGAACACTCCAGGTATAAAGCAGCAATATTGCTCAGATAGGTGAACAAATTACACGGGTTTAAATGGCAAAGCTCTTAGGCTAACCAGATAAAGTGGTCAGGCATCTTTCCACTCTGAAAACGTTACTGGAAACCGATGAAATGCTGTGAACGCTCTCAGTGTATTCAGTGAACTCTGTTCTGCTGGTCTATGAATGCTTTTTTTTTTTTTTTTTAAGATAATACAACAACTTAGGGGTTTTTTATCTTCTTTCCTATTCACGATTAAAAATGTGATAAATCAGGTTTTTGGCTCTGAATAACAATGGCTTGATTTAGATTTCCTAGTAAATCTATTTAAAAGTGAAACAAAGACAGCCTTTAGAGGATACCTTACACCTCACCTGGACCAGGCACGTAAGGGCAATTCAGATAAAAATCTTGTTAGCAATTCAACAAGAAATAGAGGATTTTCTCTTTTCCCTGCTTCAGGCTTTATTTAAACTCTTTGTTCAAAAATGAACAGAGTGGTAGTCGGAATCTAATTTACAGATATAGTTTAGACGTCTAACTTTAAATTAGAAGATCACACAAGAAAACCATTTACACGTAAATGTTAAAACCATTACTTAATCTTTTTTTTCCACTTTATATTACATAAAGCCAAAATGAAACTAAATACATGTTAGCCAGCTTCATTCACAAACATTAGTCAAAATATACACATTA
The DNA here is from genome assembly GCF_027887145.1 of Ammospiza caudacuta. NCBI lineage: Eukaryota > Metazoa > Chordata > Aves > Passeriformes > Passerellidae > Ammospiza > Ammospiza caudacuta. The sequence goes on from NC_080594.1 coordinate 79,766,444, forward strand.
CAAAAGTAAACCAAAAAAAGAACTCTAAACTGAAGGATTTTTTCTCTAAACTTTTTCTTTCCTTTTTTTTTTTTTTAAACGCCATTTGCAATTGAATTGCAGTCGCTCTAAAATAAGCTAAACAGGTAGAGTACTCCAAAACACATATGAAACACTTCATGTTGGTGGGGGAGACGGGCTTTCTTTTAAATGAGAATACTCTTCTGTCAAAGCAAAGCTCTGTTTCAGTTCGGCTAAATAATAAATAGATAATTATCACTCAGACAAAAAAGTCTGATTTAACCTTAGATAATATTGCGATCCTTGAGCAGTCTCGCAATATTTTTATTCCCTTTGAAAGGCATTCCTTTTTTTTTTTTTTTTCCTTTTCTTTCAGGTTAAAACTGAATCGACCGTGGGCGAAGTAACTAACAGAGTTTTCCATCCGAGACCTAACATTTCCACAGAGATATACAAATTTACAGTCTGAGGGTGAGACTTAATTAGTGGAGGGGAGGGGGGAGACACACGGGGTCCGAGTCACGCGTCTTATCCTATGGAAATCGTGACCCGCGCTTCTCAGCATCCCGTAGCAGCGGAGGGCAGAAACCCACGCGGGACGGGCAGCATCCCACACCGCCGACATCCTTCTTCGCGTGGATCCCACGAGGGGCCACGAACCAAGGACAGAGCCACCCTGTCCCTTCCCCGGGCCGCACCTGGCACTGCCGTGCCGAGCCGGGGCCTCACTCCCCCCCAGCCACGCCTGTCTCTGCTCTCGGTGGCGGGATGCTACAGCGGGACTGTTCTGAGCGAGCACCGCGCGGGGCGGAGGGAAAGCCGGAGCGGCGGACGGGCGCTACACCCCGTGTCTGTCCCGAACACACTCTGGGGGGCAGGACGGATAGGTTATTTTCTTTTTTTCTTCTTTTTCTTTTCTTTCCTCTTTTTTTCTCTTCTGTTTCAGCCGGGCTATCTGCACAGACCGCATGCAACACACACAAGCTCAACCCGGGGCAGCGAGCAGGGGACGCGCAACAGGTCGGCCACCGCCCCGGCGCTCCCCATCGCCTGCCCCGGTCACCCTCCGCGGTCCCGGCGGTGACTCGCCCCGCTCCCCGTCCGCACGTATGCGCCGGCAGCCATCCAGGCGGGCACCGGAGCTCTGCGCGGGCATCCTCCGGCCGCGGGTCATAGGGCCGCGGCGTAGGCTGCGGGATAAGGGTCCAGCTGGGGCTTGCCCATGCCTGGCAGGAGGATGTAGGCCAGCGGCGGCTGCAGCCCCGGGCCGGGCCAGGCGCTGCAGTTGCAGGGGATCATGTAGCCCGGGTTACCGGGCGACGGGTGCGAGTGCGTGTGCCCCCCGGCGGCGGCGGCGGCGGCGGCGGCAGCAGCGGCGGCCCCATGGAAGGCGCCCGCCCCGCCGGCGCCGGGGTAGCCCAGCGAGGAGGCGTAGGGCAACCCGGAGCCCGAGGAAGAGGAGGAGGATGAGATCTCGGCCATTTTGGAGCCCAAGTCCAGCAAGGAGTAGGGGCTGCTGGCGGCGGCCGCGGCGGCGGCGGCGGCAGCGGCGGCGGCCGACTGGGGGAAGAAGACGCGAGCGGCGGCAGCGGCGGCGGCGGCCGCCGCCTTCTCGGGGTTGGCCAGGAGCGACTCGGGCACCAGCCCGCCCGCCGCGCCGGCATGCAGCCCGCCCGCCTTCAGCCCGTGCGGGTGCTCGTGGTCCGCCACGCCGCCCAGCCCGTAGGGCACGGGGAAGGCGAACTTGTCCTTCTTGAGCAGCGTCTTGGGCTTCCGCCGCGGCCGGTACTTGTAGTCGGGGTGCTCCTTCATGTGCATGGCCCGCAGCCGCTTGGCCTCGTCGATGAAGGGCCGCTTCTCCGACTCAGTCAGCAGCTTCCACTCGGCGCCCAGGCGCTTGCTGATCTCCGAGTTGTGCATCTTGGGGTTCTCCTGGGCCATCTTTCGTCGCTGCGCCCGCGACCACACCATGAAGGCGTTCATCGGCCTCTTGACGTGATCCACCGGCTTGGACATGGTGTCCCCCCGCCGCCCCGGCGAGCCGCCGCCCGCCCCGCACTGGCGGCCGCCTCCTCCGGAGCTGTCTCCCGCCTCCTCCTCCTCCTCGCCCCCACCGCGGTCCGCTCCTCCAAAAGCAATCTCGGCGGGTGCCCAGTGGCGGCGGCACGGACTCCCGCGGGTGCGGGGCGGCGGCACCCGGTGGTCCCGCTCCGGGCGCGGGGCGCTGCCGAGCGGCGGCGGCGCCTCCCCGTCAGGGCGCTGCGGCGGGCGGCTCGGGCGGGACGGCCTCCGTTCCCCGCCTGGGCCTCGGAGCTTCTCTCCGCACCGCCGGTCTCCGGTCCACGGCTCCTCCTCAGAACACCCCGCAGGCGACAGCGGCCGGAGTCCAGACGGGACGGCAGAGGAGTCTCGACGGCGACGGCAGGATCCGGCAGCAGGCGAGCGGCGTGGGGCGTGAGTGTCCTCGCTTCGCCGCGGACGCGATGCCGCTCGGCAGTCTCCGGTGCGGCGGCAAGCCCTGGACGGGGCGGCGGTCAGAGCCCGCCCGGTGCCATCGCTGCCCGCGGAGCTCGGAGTGCAGCCCGCCGCGGCGCGCTGCGGGGCCGGGCGGGACGGGGTCCGCGGCGGCTCGGGCCCCAGGGGGCGCGGGCCGCCCCGCTCACAGCCGCCCCGCTCCGCCCGGGGGGGCGCGGCTGGCAGCCCGCTCCTCGCTCATACTCGCCGGGCGCCGTTCGCGAGCGGCCGCCGGGCACCGCGGGCCTCCTGGTTCGCGCCGCCGGACAAACTTCGCCAAGTTTCGGCGGGATACGGGGCGCTCCGCCTGCCGCGCGACTCCCCCTTCTCCGACAGCCGCCAGGTCTCTCTGGGTTTTCTTGGCCGCCGACTCGGAGGGGCGGCGGGGCGGGCGGGAGCGGCGAGGGGCGGAGGGAGGAGGAGGAGGCGGCGGAGGCGGGGGACACACCTAATTAAAATCCTCGGCGGTCCGCGCCCGGCGGGCCGCCGGCCGGGCTGCACGGCGGCGGCGGGGGCTCGCAGCCGGCGCGGCCGCCCCCTCCTCTCGCCCCGTCGGCGCCGCCTCAGGCAACGCGCGCGCCCCGCGTGCCCCCGCGCCGCGCGCCGCCCTATATGCCCGCACGCGGCCTGCGCGCCGCCGGCGGGGCGGGGGCGGGGCCCCCGTCGGGATGGGCGGGGCCGCGGCTCGACACGCCCCCTCGGCGGGCCCGGAGGGGCGGGGCGGGGCAGGGCGGCGCATGCGGAGTGTTCGGGGTGCTCGGGGCTTTCCCGGCCCGGGCCGGGGCTGCCGGCGGGCGAGAGGCTGCGGTCAAGGAAAGCATCCCCGAGTGCGGGCACCGGGCACCGCAAAAACATCCACGCGTCTTTTCCTGGCCGCTCGGGACGCCGCTTCACGGTGCCCCCAGCCCGAGCTGTCCGACCGTGCTCTTCACCTCCTGTCAGTCAGGGTGAACTTGCTCGCCTTGTTTGTGCTCCGGCGGGTCGGTTTTGACTTACCCCTGTGGTATGTGGAAGCGCCGACTCCAATAAACTATTAACTCTTTCCCGTGCTGCCATCAGGCTAGGTTTTGCCGGGACGGCTCCGCCGCCCTTTTAAGGAAAAGCCGGAACCGGGCTCCCGAGCGCGATGCCCGCGTGGGGTCAGAGCCCCTCCGGAGGCCCCGCCGAACCGGACACTCCTCACGGCCCGGCGCACGGCCGGGACATCCCGCGGCGGGAGTGGTGTCCGCTCGCCTCAGGGGTTCCTTTGTCACGCCGCCCGCTGCCGTCGCGTCCGCGTTCCTCTCCGCGGAGCCCGCTCCATCTTCCCGCCGGGCTCGGTGCCCCGCTCCAGCCGCTGGGCTTCGCACCTTGCTTGCCGCCGCACCGCACCTCTGCCCGCCACCGCCACCCGCAGCTGCTCCGCGGGCGGGATGTCTGGGGAAAATCCGAGCGCCGGCCTTCCACCGGAGCCTGGTTCCCGGCGCTTTCCCCGACGGTGAGACCGCCCGGATCGCGCGGCAGCCTGTCACGGCCAGAGTGCCCTGTAGAATACCGAGCGGCTCCTCTGTTAATAGCATCTTCTCCCGTTTCGTGTTTTATGACCCATACTCTACTGCTTAAACGTAATTCTCTCGACCTCCGAAGCCACCTTGCCAACGCTTGACCTCCTACAATCCAGTTACCCGTGGAAAAAAAAGTACCTGTCGGTGGTCAAAACGGAGACCTTAAGATATCTACCGGCGCTGGCTGGTGTACAGGGTTGGCGGGGAAATGGGGTTCTTCGAAAGTGAAAAGGGGGGCTGATCCCGGCGCAGGTAACTCTGCCCTGGAGATCAGGTTATGACCCCATGGGCCAGCACATTCCCCTTTTGGGATGAACAGACAATATTTCCAACAGACAATATTTCCAACTGCGTATATTCCCTCCCCCCGCCGCCGTTTGTGTAGGAAAACTCTTTCCTACATCTCTCGATCACATGTAGCGTTATTGTGTTTGACATTTAAGGACTCATCCCCTGTCTCTCTCCGCACAGATCGGATGCCGGCTTGATCGACTTCCCTTCGCACGGTGCCGGCGGGATCGCGCCCGGATTCAGCTCAGGGGAATGGCAGAGCGTGGTTCATGCATTCCCGGCCGCAGCCATGAGCAGGGTGAGAATCAGTAACATCGACTGGAGTGTGATCAGGGCGGAGAGGGAGAGTGGGGAGGGACAAGCAGCAGCGACTCAGTGATGCCACCACCAGTGGCACCTCCGGCTCCCGAAGGCTCCCGGCCCCGCTCCCGCCAGCGCCCCCGGAGAGCAGAGTGGGCTCGGTTCCAGCGAGGCTCTTTTCCCGCTCTTCCCTCCCGTGCTGCTTCCCTCACACTCTCTCTCCCTCTCCCTGTGACCCCGAGCCCGTCGGTGCGAGAGCAGGGTGCGCTGTGGAGGATGGCGATGGCCCCATGTCGCGACAGAACCGCGTGAAGCGCTCAGGGCGGGCACATGGGTGAGCCCTGTCTGGCAGCGCCTGCACGGACGGTGCCCCCAGCACAATCCCTGCCCGTGGGTCCCTCCGTGCTGCTCTGGGTCCGTCCGAGTGGCAGAGCGGTGTGCAGGCAGGGCGGGCACCTGTGCCATGGAAACCACGTGGGTAAGGGCCGCGGGTGGCGGCATGGGGCTCGGGGAGGTTGGTCAGAGGTCAATGTCTGCCTGAGAACAGCACAATCACCAGCTCGCAGGTCCCCACAGAGTCTCGTACAGGTAAACTGGTCTTAAAAAGAAGCACTCGGTTAAATTCCAGCAGAGAAGATGCCTCAACTCATGGACTGTCTTCCAAAAATGTCACCATTTGCAAACTCATTGCATTCATCTGTGCGTGTTTCTGATTACGTTCAGTTCACCAAATAGTGAAAACGGTAATAGAATTTATTGGTCGTAAATTATTGTACACGACTCTTTCACAGGCTGAAATCTATGAATGGCTCAAGTCTATTTTTCTAGTCGCAGATGAAATACTTTATTCGAAGGTCTCTTTTTCAAAGAGCTTTCCCCCTCCCCTCTCCTAAGGTTTGCGGCAACCACTGACTACTAAAACAACCACCCGTCGTTATTTCAGCGATGCTGGTAGTTACAGGGGGTCTGCCTTTCCCTGGTAATCTGCTTTCAAGACACTTCCAGGTGATGGGAACTCTTATCAGTTCCGCTTGGAGCAAGGTTGGACTGGTGTTAGGAAGGACCGGAGGGTCCCCGGTCTCCCCCGGTTGGAGGCAGCCGCGGCGCGGGGAGGAGGCTGGGGCTGCTCTCCCCGCGGGGATTTCCGCGGCCGCGGTGCGGAGCGCTGCCTGCACAGCCCTCACACACACACACAGACACACACACAGGCACACTCAGACACACGCACAAACGCTGAGGCACAGACACTCTCTCGGAGAGCCTTCAAATCCCCAAGCACAGAAAGGGAAGGCTTTATCGGAGTTTAGTTACTTATCTGGATTTTTGTTAAACCGCTGCTGTGATCTCCGCGTAGTTGTGCGAGTGTGTTAATTGTTCCGATAATGTGTTGTTATCGATACAATAACAATACAGTCGTGTATAATGTGATTTACTTGCCTTTGACCTGTCAATTCCTGACGCATGCAAATTCAAGGGCGCGATCTTTCCTTCTGCTACCGGAGAGAGGTGGAGGGGAGAGATGATAATGGGGGGGAACAAAAACCCGAGCAGATGCATTATCGCACGGAGGCTAAACAAGGCTTTCCAGAATGCAGTGCTGTGCTCCATCAAGCAAGATGAGAGCGCTTTAAAAAATATTAAAGGGGGAGTTAGACTATCTTCTCGATAACCATGTGTTAATTCTGCCAGCTTGCTTACAGTAGATGTAACTACACCTCACTCCAAATATTGTCCTATTTCTCATATTCTTACCAAACATCTAATCTCTCGTGTTGTTTAAAGTGAGTGTCAAGGCAGCAAGCTCATTTCCTCCTAATTTTTATTTGAGCCTAACAATCAGGTAGCGAATCAAAGAGATAAAAAGAAGTTGAAGAACAGTGGTTATCCCGATAGCATCTCCGCCTCGCCGTGCCTCCCGACTGAAGAGCTGATTCACGGGCTCGGCAGCCCCAGCGCTCCCCTGCGCTGGCAGAGCCACATCGCTTTTTCACGGCTCCCTTTGTGCACGGAAGCGTTTCCATCCCCCAACTTTGAAAGCTGACATTTTTCTTCGTGTAGGGTATCAGTCACCGGTTCCACGTCACGTTCAGCTGTCCGAAGTTGCTGGGCAGGCTGGAATCCTAAGCACACCAACAGGTTGGCAGGCTGATCGTTCTGCTTCCATGGAGCTTGGCAGGTTTGTGAGCACTCCTAAGTCTTTTTCCTCTTGTGTAGTCCAGTACACCTGTAGAGAGAAAGGGAGTTTTACCCCGTGAGCTCTTTATTGTGCATAATGTGCTAAACTCATTCATTTGCTTTTACAGAGTGCTTCCAAATGCTCGGTATTATTATTTTTCAATAACATTCGCTTATTATTAGAGCAGCTGGTAGCCCAAGCTCTAGTGAAGTGCCTGGCAAAGCATTCTATCATAAAACACTGGTTTCTAAGTTTATAGTTTCTAATTTGGCTGTGAAAGTGTGATTCTGGATTGAACTTGGCACTCAAATGCTCAGCTGGAGAGTAAACTTTTTATAATAAAAACATTGGTTCATTTAGTTTGCTATTTTAAGTTAGAAGAGAATTAACAAAGTTTTTACTCATTTGGGAAGCATAGAGAAGTCCTGTACTTTTTTTTTAAATTAAATGTTATGATTTCGGTAAGGGTTGAATATGTTCTGTGACTTAATGTATATTATTTTAAAAGCAAAGCCCAATTTATGTCTCTGTGCTTCAGGACACTGGAGCTGCTCTTGCAGGAACACCAGACCTAGATCTCACACAACCATTGATAGCAGTTCTGATCAGAAGGTGGTGACGGGGTCCTTACTACTTTTGGAAGTAAAGAAAACATTAAAATTCAGCCTATTTGAACTTGCTGAGACTCCATAATGTTTATCTAATCTGCATGCACTCCATTTGTACAGCAAGATATTTTCATGTACTTTAAAGAGTAAATTTTTTGCTGCTTCTTAATCCTGTTAGCTGCCTGGGAAGAATGATCAGAACCACAGCCAAGGAAGTCTTAGAACCAAAAAAAAGGGTGATGTTGTGCGGTTACATGCTAGTCCCTGTCTGGGGAAGTGAAGGTGAGAATTAGTCTCCTGGCAGAGTTCCTGGACAAGCTTAGATGCTCCAGAAAGGCCAGCTAAATACCTTTCCAGCACGTGGAACTACTGAAAGATCATCAGTAATACAGAAGTGTAAGCTTCCCCTGCTTCACATGATGAAATCAGAGCCCACATGGATGGAGACTGCTGTCTCTAGAGTCCAGGTTTCCCTGTTCAGGCAGTTGCCATAACTCTTCTTCAAATGCTGAGCAGTGCTCATGCTTCCTTTTTCCAAAGAAATTCACATTATCATTGTGAGGTCACTGCCTTGTATAATTTTATAGTTCCCTGTTAGGAGAGGCAAGCCTTGATTTTTGGTGTCTTCTACTACAAGCTTCTTTATATAAATAATCTCTGAAGATTTTTACATTTAAATTCAATCAACAATTTACAGTGACAACAATCATTTTGTTTCACTTCTTAGGGCTGTCCAGCAGTCATGGAGGATTTTTTTCCTGGAATTAATATATTTCAATGACCAGTCTAGTTTGATTCATAACCGTAAAACACAAAAGGTTGTTTTGCCAGTCATGGGTGCCAGACAGGTCCCAGAAACATCTATGCAATTTTGAAGACAAGGTGTTAGATGTCACTGGATAAGACTGTGGTTTGGAAACCTTTGACAGGCATTTCAGGATTTGTAAGGAGGCTAGGAAGAAGATCAGAATTTGGCCCATTCCCCTCTGAAGAAGAGTTGAGCATAAATCTTTGCTGTTTGCCTTCTGATTATAATGACTTTTTAATTGACTACAAACAACTAGGGAAGGGAGGCCCATAATGGAAAGAATGTATGTCTCTTTGGATTTCAACTCACAGCTTTTTTTTCTTTATGGACAGTGTCTTGTTTATCTGTTTGTAAGAATGGGCAGTTTCTGCGTTCCATTCATTAGGAGGAAGCAAAATGTCACTCAGGAAAGTTCAAAGTTAATGGTCACAAGCCAGTTCTAGTGGTCAGATAAGTTAAACACAGAGGGTGCCTACCCCTACACACCACACCTACATGAGTATCTACACCTGCATTTTTAGCTCAGATCAGTGGTGCCACAGCTTTCCAAGCAAATCTCTTCACTGTGCTCACTCACCATGCTTTGATTTCCATTGAGGAGCAGTTTCAGATGAGCCATAATCGCCAGATTCTCTTCATCTTCTCTCAGGAGTGTGGTTTGTAAAGACTCCAGCTCAACCTAAATCAGCTAGACACCAATAGCACAAAATAGATTCTGCTTAGTGTTCCTGATGCAGACAGGTGACCATTGACCATTCCACTTTTTGCATCCACTTGTTCTAGATGCTTCAGAATGATTTCTTCTAGCAGAGGACAGAAAAGGAGTTTCTGCCTCTGCATGAGTGTCACATTGGTAAGGAGTAGCTGCACTTTGTGGGTGTTTGGTGACCATAGGCAGAGAGAGTCAAAGCCAGTGAATTTGTGGTTGCTTGGCCTGCATTCTTAACACAGCTTTTGGGATTTTCCTAGGCCTTATATCTTCACCATAAACTTCTCGTTGTCCACAGTAGGATATATAATGGCTTCCCTTGGCATGGACATTGAACAGAAATTATTCTAATTTTCCAAAGTCTGTTGAATAGTTAAATCTTATTATGGTAAACATTGCCTCATGTTTTTTTTTAAATTTTTTTTTTTTTTTTTTATTTTCCTCACTTAAATGGGCAGTTTCAATAATAATAATTGTTAGACTATTTTTTGTCATCTCCAAATTTAGATTTTTCTCTCATTTAAAAAAGTAATCTATTATTTTTTAATAACTTGTCTCTATAAACACTTGTCAGGTGTGTATAATCATCTACTAAGCAAGCACACTACTACTACTGATAGTTCTGAAAGACAGATCTTTTTTTTGTCAGCATCATGAAGGCTTCTGTGGAGTATATTGTGCAGTGCTAGACTTCAAGAAAAATGTGGAGTTAGTGGACAGAATGCAGCAAGTTTGATCAGAGGTTCTAAAAATGTGCTGCATACACTGATATACAAGTGAAGATTGAAAGCAATGTTGTTACTTAAGCTGTAGAGGGGAAAGAACTGTTCTTTAGGGGTATAAAAGTTAAATGCAAAGATGAGAGAATTAAATTGTGTTTGTGAGGATAAAGAAGAGGTAATGAGCTTAAGATGTGAATTCCAGTTAAATCCTGGAAAAAAAACATGCTTCAAATAGTGAGTATAGGTATGCAGAGCCTGCATTTGCCTGGAGAAGGATGAAGGACGTTTAAAACAAGTGGGACTAACTTGTCAAGAGTGACAAAGCCCTAGGACAGGAGTTTTCTTCTGCCTCTCTTTGTATGGGTATTTGACATGGGAAGAATCAGTTTTAACTTAGTTCTTCATGTAGTCCTTTCCACTCTCCGGAGCCCACACATCCTGCAGGTTCCCAGCCCACAAACTCACTGTTCCTCTCCCACCCACAGGTGTGATCAGCACCACTGCTCCTCCCCTAAATGAGCATTGCCAAAATGATCGTATGTGAGCATGTCTCCCAGTGCTGAAGAAATGTTCTATTTTACTCTCTGGTTTAGTTGGTTCTGGCCTCCTCTTTCTTCTTAGCACAATTTTATCACTGTCATGGCTTTGCTATTTGCCCCCCACACTTTATCACCTTTCTATTGTGTTTCAAATATTTTCTGAAAGTAAATCTTCTGCACCATTTCTGTAAGAGTTTCCCTTCCAACTGCATTCTCTAGATCCATAATTTGAATATTTTATAATAGTTTTATCATTTATTATATTATAATTTATATGAAATGTCAATGCAAGTTATTTGGATTGCATGAAAAAAGGAAAGGTTGTCACTGATCGATAGCATTGGCAAAAAGTTGTCAATGGTGTACCAAGTCAGTGACAAATTTGGCTCTGGGTGTGTAAAATTTGTTTAGAGTATCTTTGCTGGTATATGCAGGGAAGTTTGTAATCCTTTACGTACATTTTAATTTCTTCCATAATATTCTCCCATGTGAGGATGTTTATTATCAGTGATGTAAAAGAAAAAGGTGGTTTTTGTTAGTGTTATTGAAAAATCTGACATTTATGACTGATTCTGTAGAAAGAATAAGAGAACAGAACATACAAGCAGCAACAGACTTAAAAAGAGCCAGAAGTTTTGCAGCATTCCTGGAGATGCCTTTTCATTTCAGTGGGTAAAATAAAATCAATATTTCCAGAAGTTGTTCTTTTGGTTTTCAATTCTTTTGTCAACTTTCCCTTACATATTATCAGATGTTGTTTATAGAGTATGAAGAAGGTCATGCCAAAAAGTATTCATTTGTCCAGAAAGTAAATAATTCAAACTTGGAACTTCTAAAAGACACAAGAAGAATTAAGTGCAGATCTTTCAAAGTATGAGAGTGCCTAAGTTCCATTGATTTTTATTCCCTCAAGGAGATTCAATGGGATTTTATGCCCTAAATTCCTTGAAAATATCTGTACAGTCGGAATGGAATCAGCCCAAAGCACATTTATTCCTTATGATAGAAACAGATTGTTGTATTGTTTCTTGTTCACCCCCTCCAGTTTTTTAATGCTTCAACTCTTTTCCAAGTAGGATGGTTAAACAATGGTTAGAACAAAGACTATATAAAGTTCAATTTTCTTGGATTCATCGGGGTCTTTACTCCATTTTGCAAATGAAGCCCAGTCCTGCTGCACTAGGAGTTACCTGAACAAGTTCCCATGAAGCAAGCTGGTATGTGAACATGACCATGTAGCTCCTCAATGCTCAGTGCCTCTGGTCATGGCAACCTTGGGATAAAAGAAGTAACTGGAAAATATCCTTCAGAGGAGAAAAAAGTGTACAAACCATGTCACAAGCACTGTAAGAATATGGGATGAGTGGCAGTTCCAGTGGTGTAGATGACGTGCTGTGATGTATCTTATCTCACAGGGACTTGCTCCTGTGCATGTAGCCTTTGTGTAACAGAAACAACTGGAGATGATGAAACCTAAAATGAGATCTTCTGGATGGCCAAACCATGGTCTTTTACTGAATTGGGTCAGGAGGGCCATATCTTTCTTTTGTCATATCACAGAGACACCAGAAGCACACCTTTGGGGCCCTGATCTGCGGGTGGCATTCTTGCCCATGGCAGTGGAATTGGAACTAGATTAGCTTTAAGGCCCCTTCCAACCCAAATCATTCTATAGTTCAATATCTTAACCACACGATATTCTACCTCTTCTTTTCACCAAAGAACTTTTCTTCCTAAAACATGTGTTAAGCCCCTCTTCTGCAAAGTAATTTACCAAGTTGTTAATGCCAATGAAAGAAAAAAAATTAATGAATAATCTCTTGCTGTGATCCTATAAAAACGTTGCAGATGTTGCAGATGTACCTATTAGATTTGATAATATTGCTGTACAACAAAGCAATAGCAGTTCTTGTATTTGACCAACAAAACATCTTTTTCTTCATTTGACACGGTGATTCTGTTAAAAACATCAAAAAAGCTGCTATATTTCAGATGATACATACTTTAAAACATAGTCCATGAAATCACAAATACAAGATATGATCCCAGCCAGCTAAAAAGAAGAGAAATGTTGTCTCATGGAAAAAGTGAAACTGCTGTCCTTTTTTTCTTCTGGTCATCATATGGACACGTAAAACACAAAACACGTTCATACACTCCATCAGCATTAATATCTGGATTTTCTAGAATAAGATTACTGTATTCTCCCCTGCCCAAGTGCTATGTGTGTGATAGGTAGACAGAAAACAATAAATAGTTTACTTGTTTGCCTTAAAAAAACCCTGTAGTCTTGGACATAGTAAATACAAAAACTATACTTTCTTTAAAGACTTCACTGAAAGCCTACTGAAGTACATGGGCTCTCCTGAGCTGCCTCCCAGGCTCACTGGAGGCAGGCAGTAAATTGCCCAAACTGTCTTTCATGACTTCACTGTTAAGTTCAAGCCTTCCCAGGTAAAAAGCCAGTTCATGAAACTGCTTTGTTGCCAGCCCCTTTTCATCTCTCCCTATTAATGGCATGACTGGTTATCTTAATGATGAGGAGACTGTGGAACTTTCAGCTCCTACCATTACTGGAAAGACTGAAAGTACAATGTCCTTTGCCTTCAGAAAAGTGTGAAAGTTCTCTCTCCCTGCTGTATGTACGATTCCCTCAAACACAGCTATGCTTGTGGATGTTTGGATCTTCTTATAGGCAGAGGTGAGTTTAATAGGAGAGTTTCACCTCAAAGAGTAGGTGGAATGAGTTTATTTTGGCTCACAGCACAGAGAGTTTAAATCAAAACTGGAAGGAATCCTTCAGGCACTCTGACATTCTTCTTTTTCTTTTGCTCTTTCTTTTCCTTTTTGTGTTTAACAGGAGGTGGCAGTTGTAGCATTTGCAAAATAATAAGTACAATAATTTGACATTGTGATATGATTACTTATGTAAGTGCTTAGACATACAAATACCTAAGCACTAGTGTCATCATTGAGAGTCATGGCAGTTATTTCAGCCAAGTTAATAAAAGATCATTACTATAACTATCTACACAGGACTGAACATGATGGGGAATCTGGGATGTGAGAAGTCTAACAATAAAAAACACACTCAAAGTTTATTCTTAGTGTATTTGTGCACATTGTGATTATTCCAACAACAAATCAGAAATAATTCAGTGGGTCCTTGATCTGTAGGGTTATTTAGAGATAAGATTATACAAGAAAATTTCACTTTTCTTATCCTTGTATCTTACTCCCTGTTTTCTCTGGTGAGGAATCTAAGTATATTTAATTTAAACATGATTTCTCTCTAGTTTACATGCTCCTGGATCCTAACATAGAGATGTAAATAGCTGGGTGTGAACTTGCTAGGTATTATATTCAGCTGACACAAACAACCCAACCAGATAGTTCTGTGTAGATAACAAACTCATTTCTACATTGGTTGGAAATCAGAGTTCAGGTGGTTGTTATTCTTTTAATGATTATTTATTTAAATCAGTCTAATTCAAATACAGAGTTGGTCCCAGCCTATGGCTGGCTGCATAAAATTCACAGGTTACACAAAACTTTGGGGCACAAGTTAGTCCCATTTCCCTGTCTCATCCTGAACCTCACTGCCAGGATTTTTCTATGGTGCTTTGCTATTGCTTCTTCTTTTCATCCAGAAAAAACCTGCAAAAACAAGCCTTGCTGAGTTATGCAGGGGCCAACAAATCTCAATCCTGGCAGATAGGAGAGGAGGGAAATAACAAAGTGAATTTCAAAGTGATATCAACAGGAATGCCTCACTGAATGGGCCTGCTTCCAACCTACCCATAGAAATTTTAGGCAGTATCTCTCCAGGCTCTTGGGTTCAAAGAGAGCAGCTGTCCCTGAGTTAACCAGGAACAGTTGCACCCAGCACATCTGCTAGAATTAGTATTTCCTGCTAAGGCCTAGAGCTGAGTCCAATACCGATCTGAACATAAGCCCTTCCAGCCCTCACTGAACTCGACAGCAAAACTCTGCACCAGTGAGGTGTCTGATGGAATGCAGGGATAGTGCATACAAGACACTGCAATGCCATGCAATGACACTGCATGGGTTTCCAAGCTCCTTCCAAAAGGAAGGTCAGCGTCTAGATAGAGCGGCACAAAGACTGAAACAGGAAGCCCGTTTTAGCCCTTTTTAAAAACAAACACCATTGCTAGAAAAGGATCTAATACGCTCCAGAAGGATATCCACACTATAGTTTGAAGACACATACTCCTGGAGCCTTCCTTCCAGAACCCTTTTCCTCCTCTGCACCAGCAATGAAAGCTGTGGTCAGGTTGGTTGACTGATCCAGCTGAAAAACAACCATCCCAAAAAGAACAAACCCGCTAGTTTTCACTGGTCACGCAAACACACATTTGATTGCTGACACTGATAAATGAGTGGCAGTGGAAGTGTGAATGCAGAGAGAAACATGGGGCCTTCCATAGCAGCAGAGTCTGAGACCAGCATAAGCTATTTGTGAAACCTCATCCTATGTGCCAGTTACTGAAATTCACATAAGGAAGGCACAACATTATTCTCTTAGGAGGGTAATTCTGGGCTGAAATAAAAATTACCATGAAGTTAAGTTCTCCTTTGAGACAGAAACACCATGGCCACCAGTTCTTGAAGCTGCTTGCCACCCTCAGCAGCCCTGCTGATCACAGTTCCAGAGCTGCCACGGTGGGAGGAAGGAAGCCTTTGTTCTTTTGCTTTGCAGCCAAAAAACAGTATTTCAAAATCAGAAGGACTTGGCATAGATCTGTCTTTACTGGCAGTTTGTTCGTACACTATGTTTACTTATGACAATGAAGTACCAAGAAAGATGTTTGAAGCTGATTTATCAGTAATTATCAATGTCTAAGGCCATTACAGAGCAGCCTGTAACAGGCTTTGTCAGTCAGTGGGATCTGGCCTGGAGCGTCAACAAGGTATGAATGGAGACTAAAGCTTTCCTTTTACCTCTAGAAACAAAGAAGGAAAATCCATGTATGACTTCTTCACCTATCCCAGTCCTAGCCAGAGTTTCTCTCAGCCAGCAGACTGGCGGGAGAGGTTCCACTGCAGTAGGATCACTAGCCAGCAGAGGCAGTGGTGGCACAGGTAAAAGGCCCAGGGAGACTCCTTTCCCTCACTGCTTGCATTTGCCAACTGGCAGGTCTCTGGCTGGTTGGTTTTGAGACTAGATGTGCAGGTCATTCTTCACCTTCCTCACAAACATGTCTCCAAAGCTCCAAGCCCCATTGCAGTCACACCCAAACTCGTGACATGCAGTTTACCACACACCAGCTCCTCAAGGCTCCTCAAAGTCATCTGACCCATGAGCACTTCCAAGCTTCTGACTCCTCTTGACTCTCCTAAACACTTTCCAGGATTAAAGAAGCACAGCAGATAGGAACACGCTTACCCACAGAACTGAAACCTGTGACAGTAAAATTGCTATAGCTTCATATATCTTAATGATTGAGTTTCATTAATAGCCTATGTGTCCAACAAATTCGACCAGATCCCCACTGAGCTGGCAAATTTCTGTGCAGAAATCGCTGGCACCCCATTTGTTTATCTTTGTCGACAATTTGTCTCATTGTCTCTGTCATTGATGAAACCACAAATAGTGTGCCAAGATCATTTGCCTCAATAAAAATGACAACAAATTTAAGAAGCACAGATATGTAAGCTGCACTACAATCTTTATCAGTGACACCCAAAACCGAACTGGAACCATTAGCTTTCAAGGACAGACTATTAAAATAGGTTCTCCACCTCAACAAGATAAACCTGTCCATTATGCATATTTGTGTCCATGAAGAAATAGCTTTGATCTTGAATACAATCCTTAAAAGAATTAGGAAAATAGGGGAAAAAAACAGCCTATTTATTCATATAGGACATTGAGATTGTCTAAACAAAGGTACAAAGTTGAGGTTTTCAAAACTTGCACATAGGTGTTCAGGTGTAATGACTTGATTTCACTGATGTTTAATCCTTCACACCTTCAGTGTGAAACTCCACAGGAGTTACTTCTAGAAAATGAAAGAGGGTATTCACATGAGGGGTTAATGCAAAGTAGTTTATGTCCATTCATCTTATAGTCTCAAATAATTCAAGATGCTTTTCTCACCTGTCCCCAGTTGGACAAAACTCAGATATTTACTCCTGATTGAAGTTACAGCTGTCATTCCTGGCTCCCACAGGTGTGGCTCAACACAATAATTGTCCCAGGGCCTGTTTCTTGCCCCAGCCATGAGTGCAGAGAGACAGAGCACAGTCAGTAACAGAGGTCTATCAATGACCTCTCCAGAGCTGTTTGCAGACAATGGCCTTTACTTACCTTGAGTAATGTTTAGCTCTCCAAACTGTCATGTACCATTACAATTATCTAAAAATACTTGTTCTACATCTCTGATGGCACTTGTCTCTTGGATCTTAGGCTATACCCTATTCTGAGTTACATTCCTTGTGTTGTGGGTTGGGTGAAACGTCATTGAAGCTATGGGTGTAATGCTGCCTTCCTTTAATGCAGCTGTAAGGAGCAGTTAATCTGCTTTATGAAATAAGAGCGACCTCCTCCCCAAACAAAAGCATATGTCACTGTTCAAACCCATGGTATGCACATGGGCTGCTCAGGTTGAAGGGTGTAGCTGAGGGGTTTACCTGACTGGTTTTTTAAGGGAACAGGATGTGCATGCATGTCTCTGTGTGTATGGAATAGGAAAAGAAAAGCCCTACAAGAACAAATACAGAAAAATTAGTAGGGCCTATACTGCACAATAAGACTGTGGCCATTAAAAAAAAGAAGAAAGGAAGTCTTGGAGCTGAATACTTGCATCTTCCTCATCTCAGGGAACTGGTACTTCATAAAGACTTTGTAAATAAATAAGATTTAACAGAAAAATCTGATTCCATTTGAAATTTCTCTTTCTAAAGGAAAAAAAATATCACAAGACCCTGAACTTAAATTATGTGTTCAGTTTAAAAGATATGAGACAAATCCCTACTGAAATCAGGAGAATTGCACAAGATAAAAGCAAGACTGGAATTTGCCTCCTATGTTCAATATTCATTTTTCCCTGCTTCTAACATGAACACATAAACATATGGAGGAAAAAACCAGAAGGAATAAGAAGAGAGGAGAAAGGGAGAGTAAAAAGGGAGCATGTAAATCTTATCATTCCTCATATGTGCTCAATACAAAATTATAATTTATTAGTGCTTATTTCTTGACATAGTCATTAGATTTTTTTCCTTTATTAAAGTGAAATAGCAGTGATAAGCAATAATTCAAGGTTTTTATTTGATGACACAGGCTATACAATTTTGTCTATATGTATTTTTGTGCTATTCATAAGCCTGTTTAGCTTTGCACTTGTGTTGCAGAAGGATTGAATTATAGCTTTGCAGTAGATTAGATTTCTTTGTATTATTCTATTTATATCTATCTGGTTGCTCTATTACACATTTTCTTCATACTATCTTATAAACTGATTGGGACATGTCTCCTTTTCTATTGTGTGCATAAGTGCCCACCACAGTATGGATTTAAAAGCAAAGTTAAATACCCAGTATCCCAAGCTTAGAAAATCATTGCTGCTTTGTTGCTGCATTATGATTCTGCCTACAGTTCTACCTACCTACTTTCAGCTTATACAGAAAATGCAATCAGAGACATAGATTGTTGAGAAATGGGAATTATTTTCCATGATTCATAATGACGAAAGTTTGCCCATTTCTGGCCCCGTTTGCCATATTTGAGCTTAGCTGAGGAGAGCTTTTGATGACTCTCTTACATTCTGAACACAACATTCTGTGTAATATATAAATATGTTCTCAGCTCAGTTGGCATCTTTGTTTGCTTTGGAGTGCTGTGTCTTTGTGTCCTAAAATATAAGATGTATAATCCTTGCATTTGCTCTGTGACTTGAAATAACTAACATGCTGTTATTTCCTGTGAGAGACCTAATAGTTAGGGAAAATGCTGAGTATTTTACTCAGCAATAAAATGTTCTTCAAGTGATAATACATCTTAGCATAAAGCAGGTTTTAATATGGTTATTTTCTTACACTGTATTTGTTGAATTTGGTATTTGTGAAAGTAGGACTCAAGAAATGGACTAAATCCAAGTACAGTGTGGGCAGGTGCTGTACAAGCTTTCTCTCTCAGCTTCTCCAAGTCCCCCTTCATCTCAGATTTCTTCTGTTTTTACACTGTGCCTCCTTACGCAGAAATGCAGTTTTTAATTTTGTGGACAAATATTTGCAGAATTCTGAGATTAAACTCCTCAGCTTTTTTCCCTGTGCCAGGTCTGAACTGGGATTTTTACAGGTGGGAAGCTGGTGCTCTGATATAGCTGAACAGAGGATGAAGAAGCAAAGCATCAGACCTTGTTGCTGCTGTTTACTCTCCTCTGCACCCAGAAAATCTACATCTCAGGGCATTTCTAAAGAGTCTGGCAAAAGACATTTGATAATAGTGATAATGTTTAAACAAAGGATCAGCAGAGATATAGCCCATTTCAGGGGCCTCAGTTAAATGGGGTTAGCTTTTTGCAGTCATCTAACTGTAAATTAAATATGAATCCCATGATCTCTGAATTTGTGTGCCCCAACTATATTCCTCCAAATAGCCTTTAAATGAATTTTGTACATTTTCTATATATTTATGATAAAAATGTAAATGAAAGAATCAAAACCTGGTAGCTTTACTTTATAATATTTCACTTGAAGCGTGCAGGCAGAGTGAACATTGGAGAAAAAAAAGTATTAGTGGCTCTGGGAAGCATAGAGTGTTTAATATCCAGATTAAATATTGGTGGAGCTTGAGCTCCTTTTCTGTCAGTCCATCACCTGCTGTTGTAAAAGACTTCTGTCACATGTCTCCTGACCAATTATGTTGGCAGTAGCTTGGGAAGAATCCCCTATCCGGCTGCTCACGGTGCTGTGGGCTATGAACAGGAGACTGCCCTGAATTATTCTCAGGATAAACCCTTTATGGGTTTTAGAAACAATTAACTTATCTATTTTCTACTAGTCCAAAAGCTTTATGGGTAGCACAAATGTAAATTTATTTTAACCTCAAATCCAATGTATAATTTTTGTGGAACTGGAAGTAGGGAACCAGTGTGATTGGAAGATACATTTCAATTAATTCTTCCTCCGACGCTTTATCTCCTCGGCATCAGAACCTTTTATAGTGTTAAAATTAACAATTATGCAGCTGATGGCTGGCTGAAACCACAGGGGATCTGGAAAGGGCTTCAGATAACACAACATGTATAAATCATTCAGGAGAACAATTCATGAAAGAAAAGTTATCTGTGTTTTGGATGACATTGGAAGAACTAAATAGGAGTCAATTTGAGGAAGAGACATTTTGCTCCATTGTCCGGCCTGGCTTTTCTTTCTTTTTTTTTTATTGTGTTGTAATATACATTTTCAAAATTAATTAACCATTAACAGCAAGATAAATGTTTCTTCTTGTGTTAAGGAAATGCTGGCCTCGGTGGTGAAAGATTATTTCACATGAGCAGCACTCTTCAAGAAAGCTGTTGCCAGATAAGGTGGCGACTGTACTTTGAAGAGGAACAATGAGAAGTGACAGACAAGACCGTGTTTACCAAGCTGAACAGAGGACTTGCAGGTTTCCACTCCCTGCTCGGTTACCTAAGCCCAGGGAATCAGGGCTGGAGTGCTGTTTCACCAGCCCGGATCAGTAACAGAGTGGTAACTACTTCAGAATGTAATAACGCGCCATGAAATCTTACTCCAGGGGGTAACGAACAACATTTCCCTAATTTCATTTTTATGAAATGTTTAAAAAATTACTTTGTTGGAACAGCTCTTGCGTTTATGAATTTGGCAGCTGTGGAGGGTTTTTGTTCTGTGCTTTTTTTTACAATGTTCAGACTTTTGATTACAGGTTGGGGTGTGAATACAGCACAACTCAAATGTGAAAGCCTTCTATTCCAACCAGGCCAGAAATGTAGAAATAGGAAGAAGATGTTCTTGTTCTGCAACTTAGGAAAGATCTAAATTTGGCACCCACACTGTACACAGAATGGCATGGCACTCACGTGTGTGTAGTGCTCCGAGACGCAGTCCTGAAAATAACTAACTCCAGGAGCATTATACCAACCCACCTCATCCAGAAAAGGCCATTGGAAATAATAATTTTCTCCCATTTTTGTCTCTATCCCTGCAGAGCTGGCAGAGTACCAGGAAATTGCTTTTGGACTTTGATAAAGTGCTCAATTTTTATTACTTTTGTTCTGTGTTCATGATTCTACAGTCCTGAACCCAAACATTTGTAGAGCTGAAGTCTAGAATAATCTCACTGTCTGTTTCCAGAATCTGCAGTTTCTTGTTGATGTGAACAGTGCAGATCAGCACTGCCAGATGAGCGTCCAAACAAGTTCAGCAGGAAAGGGGAATAGAAATAGAACATGCGTTATATATATTTTTAGATATGTGTGTATGTACAATGGGATTGTTTCTTCATTCTGTTACAAATATATCAAGGGGATTTATGTTAGAGGACAACATTAAACAAAGTTGTGACACACAATTGACAAACAATCAGACTGTATTTACATATGTAAATGTATCTATGGAATGCAAATGCTAGATGAAAAGGCTACTAGATATAATGTTTACTTTAACATAGATGTCTGAAATTGGGAGTGTAAGATTTTGGTATGTGCATAATCAGCTGTAATCTATTTATTAATAGTTTTTATAATGCGTATTAATTTTGTTTTTCTCATCCACAGTTATTTTTACATTTGACCTCTTTCTGTCTTCAAGTTCTGGCTACAGTATTATTAGACAAGGGTACAGAACATATTTCTAGTTTTTATATGAGAACTTTGTATCCATGAATATATTTTACAAGAACATGTAAGCATCTTTTTTTTCCTATTCAAATTAAAATCCATCAAATACAAATGTTACTGAACACAGGTGCAGAATATATTTGGTTCAAATCACATTTTTTTTGTTAACCGTCAAGAAAACATTTTCTGTTATGTGAGGGGAAAACCCTTTCTGCTAATTTTGACATACATATGTTGGCTGTGGAGTACATTTTCTCTTGATGACAATCATCAGGTTAAATTAATCTGGTAGTATTACAGAAATAATACAGATCTTTGTTATGTATGTTATCCAGAAGATCTTTAGAGAGGTCTTGGAAAATGGACCTTATAAGTTATATTAAGTAATGATGTAATTATATTAAGTAATGATAAGTAATAGTGCCAAAATATTTGGCTAAGCCCCTTTTTCTCCTAGAGGCCCACGAAAGTGAGAGGTTGAGATTCTTTGTTATATCTACCTGTGCCAGAAACATAGTGCAGACCAGGGCCAGCTCACAAAGTTTTACATGAGCAAAAATTTCTTCTGTGATTGGGAAAGTTTTTTGATACCTGATTTATTTTTCTCTGTTCAGGATATCTGGGTCTATTTTTTTTTCAAACTTCAGGAAACTGAATTTTGAAAGGGCATTTCTTGGCCTTGATTTACATAATTACATTTTATAAGTGCTGATATTAGTTTTGCTTTTTGTTTTGTTTTCTTGGTTTTTTTTGTTTTGTTTTTGTTTTTGTTTTTGTTTTTGTTTTTGTTTTTGTTTTTGTTTTTGTTTTTGTTTTTGTTTTTGTTTTTTGTTTTTGTTTTTGTTTTTGTCTCAGCAGTCCTGGAAAAGCTAATGTAGGCCTTGATCATGTAGAGATAAAGAAATGGGGTTTGACAGATGAGTGCACAATAGATTTCTTGTTGAGTCATTTAAACCAGTAACATCCCTTCTAACCTTTTGCTTTTCCTTCTCTAGGAGTTAGCACATGCGGAACAGGGATGGCTGAAGGATACATGTCAGTTTCTCACCTCTGGCAGTTTTAAGACTGATATCTTAACATAAAGTCTAACTGGTGGGTATTCATCATGCCAGGTCAAGCTGAAGTTGACATTGCTTTCAGTGTCCCCTTGGTAGATGGAAACCTCAAAGAGAAGTCTGGGCTAACTGCTGGCACTGCTGCTGAACACCAGACAAAGTGTCCACCAAGCCCTGAGCTTTCCTGAAGTGCAATCTTTGCCCTAAAACTGTCCTCTCTTCAGCAACAAACACTGCTTAGATATCTCTGCCTAGTTTCCTTACAATAAACTGTGATGATAATCTGGTTTTGTAAGGAATTATTAATAAACAGGCAAGAATCCATCCCTCACTAAGGCACAGGGGGATACTGTGTTTGGGGTTTCTTTGCATGAGTCTTGTTATGTTCTTGGTGCTGGTTGTTTTCTACACAGGAGAGGGAAAGTGTGAAACTAGCCCACAGTTTTTGCAAACTATCAGAATGAACCATATCTGTGGAGAGTATCTTTAGAAAGCAGAATACATATCCAGAGCACTCAGAGCAAGAGCTGTTAGTCTACTTGCTAGTAATCCCACCCACTACTGTGACACTTGTATTCCTGCTGGAGAGTGGCCCAGCTTCAGAAGGAAGGACTACACTTAAATAATGTGGGGCACGTCACTCTAAACAGCATTGGAGACAAACACAGGATGTGTTACTGAGCAACTTGAATTTCTACCTGTGTTTTCTTTTGGATTACCATTCGAAGAGATGGTGGGATTTAATTTAATCAATTAAAATTATTTCTTCCAGTATTTTCAAACACCCGCTCCAAGTTAGGACACTCTCAATGACGCTTCCTTAAAATAGGTTCAATTTTCATGAGCTGGCATTTCCCAACAAAAGCAAGAAAAACCTTGACCATTTCTGGTGATAAAATTTCCTTTTTAAACAACTGTCTGAGACTCTGTCCTCAAGGCTCTGCAATGATGTAATGGTGGGCACAAACTGCCTCTGCTGTGTCACACAGAATGTGCCATTCTGCACTTGGTTCACTCACCTGGTGGAGGAGACAGGTGTGTTCACAGGCGTCTATTCTATATTAGTTGCACAGTGTTTAAGCTGTAAAATCCTTTAAGAAGGAAAGGCATTTGCACAATGTCTTCTTAGAGATAGTACTGTTATAAATCATCACATAAAGAGAAGAAAAACCTTCTAATTGCATGCTTTATCTTCAAAAGTTATGAATTTCAGAACAATCTGCATATCAGGTACCTTGTTAGTATTTTAGTACTAAAAGGCTTCTGTTGATATATTTCCAGCTTCTGCTACCTGCCTTTGACACACCACATAGTTATTTTCTTTTTAATCTCTGAAAAGCAGAAAATATTGTGAGCTCTTTGCTGGTGCCAGTATGGATAGGAGCCATCCCTAAAGAGATGTATATTGCAATTGGCAAGATATAAATCACATACTGTATAAATATAGAGGTGTTTATGTGTCAGGATGTTGGCAAGTGGTTTGTGGGAAAAACTACTCTGTTGGATGCTAAAAGCATCTTTCAGGTCTACCATTTACGACTCCTCTTTTCTTGCTGTTTTTTGCCAGTTTTTGGATTATCATTAGGGGTATATGTGATTGCTTGTCCAGATGTTGTACAGAAGTGCCTTGAAAGAGAAAGAATAATTCTTGCCCCATTCCTCGTGAGAATGATGCTGTTGGGAATTTGTTTCAGGGTTTGTTTGCTTTGGTTTTGGTTTTGTATTTTTTTTTCTTTTTTTTTCTTTTTACAATCACTCTCTTCATTCACTAATGTCAGCACTTGTTTATTTGTACAGGAGCTTTGTTCCCTACCAAAACTGGGTTTGCAACTGCCTTGCTTTGAAGCACAGTAATTAACCCCTTCCAAACCTCACCTGCAAATCTGCAAATTGCTGTTTCTTGACCTTCTTCTTGTCATTTCCTTTCACCCTGTTTCTTCTTTTACTTTTTTTTCTTGCTTTGATGAACTTACTTCAACTCAACTGTAAGGTCATATATATTGTAGTGTGTCTTAGTGCAGCTACTTTGTTTTAAATCCTGTGGCATGAGTTTTTTTCCTGCAGTGCAATCCACATGGGTCCTATGGAAGTCTCCAGACAGCTTTACCTTCTTCAAGAATCCTTTGGTCCACCTACTTGACAGGGCAGCTGACAGAAGTGGCCAACAGGCACTGCACTTTGGGCACCGCCTTGTGCAGAAGGGTGCAGGAAACAGGACCAGCAATGATGCCTGGCAGTAGTGGCACCCCAGGGCACGATCCCCAGCATCATCTTGATTTATTGGGGATCTTAACAAACTGAGCTGTTAAAGGACAACTCAGCTGTCTGGGGCTGACAGAATGCCTGGGACTCCTCATTGAATCCTGATGGTCATTAAGGGGATTATCAGCCAGCAATGAGACAAAGAAGACTACTGGCATCTTAAGCATTATCTCAGCAGGAATTCGTCACCACCAGATTGAAGGAAGTGATCCTTTCTATACTCAGCATGGGTGGGACACATCTGCAGTCCTGGGTCCAGTTCTGGGCTCCTCAGCGCAAGAGAGGCATTGATGTACTGAAGAGAGTCCAGCAAAGGGCCACAAGGATGATTAAGAGCCTGATTAAGGATATGATGGAGCATCCATCCTATGAGCAAAGGTTGAGAGAGCTGGGACTGCCCAGCCTGGAGAAGAAAGGCTTAGGGGAAATCTTATGAATGTACATAAATACCTGAAAGGAAGGTGCAAGGTGGGTGGAGCCAGGCTCATCTCAGAGGTGCCAAGGGTCAATGAGCACATTATAAAACACAGGAAATGTAATTTCAACATAAGAATAAATTTTTTTTACATTGAAGGTGGTCAGATATTGGAACATGTTTCCCAGAGAGATTTCCTCTCCTATTTTGGAGAGCCCCATCTAAATAGTGTCCTGAACAACCTGCTGTAAGTGACCCTGTATAATCAGGAGAGTTGGATTAGACCACCTCCAAAGGTGTCTTCCCACCTCAGTTGCACTGTGAGTCTCTCATACATCTTCTTGCTCTGCTTTGTCCTTCACATTAGAAAAGAGGCTGACCAGATAGAAAGGTAGAAAGACAAAATGGTGCTTTGATCAAGATTGCGCTCTTTCAGAAAAGAAGTGTGTATTTATATAGTGTAGATTTTATGCACAGTACCTGCCAGAATCCACACAAAATTTGAAATAAATGGAGGAGATACCCAGGGGAAGCCATGTGTCTCACATGTCTCAAGCAAGGTATGCCAGTAGCTGTGATAGAGTAGTTAAATATCCAGACAACATAATCTGCAGCAGTAGATCAATAGCAGTTCTCTGTTTGTGACATAATTTCTTTCTTTTTTTTTTTTTTTTAAGGCAGTATTTTATGACTAGATCTTCATTACATGCAAGGTCAATGAATCTGTTTCCCAGAACAGGTAGCTGGAAGTCCCCAGCTGGAGAAGTGAAGACTTCTAGCCTAAATCTGTGAGCTTTGGGAAGGAAATTATTGCAGACACAGCAGACTGGAGTCCAGTTGCCAGCCACTGCTGGGATCTGATACCTTGTAGATCCATAGGCAGCTCCACAAGGACTAGACCATCTTGACCAGCAGCTCAAGGATTAGAGATGATCAGAGAGTTTGTGCATGTGAGAATCTTGATGCAAGAGACTGTCTAGGCAGATATATATATTTAAAATAATCATGCTAAAGAGTGAGAGACTTTTCTGATCACATGTTGTCTCGGATAAAATTTTGAAAGAATTTATTTATTCTGAAGCATATTTATTCTATAGCTTATACAATATTTCACAATGGTAAAGTATTGAACAAACACTACACTGTCACCATTTTTATTATTTAAGAGTCTCGAACAGTACTAAAATCAGTCGTGATTCCTGAAAATGAATTCCTGCTATTAGTTTTCTGACCTGGATAAGAATCAGTAACCTAGAGCTGCAAAGCCATGCATATAATTATACCACTTCCCCACTGAACTTGCATTATTATTATTATAACTGTAACCAGCCTTTGTAGAAAAACTGCTTCTACAGTGCATCTATATTCTGTTCTAAAATAATGACATGTACCAGTTACAGAGAGGAATTACTAATTAAACATATTCCTTTTAATATTTCATCCATTGTCCTCAAAAAGACAACAATTTCAACCCTTTTATGTATTTTTTTCTACACTATTTGGAGTTTAGGATCTATTCCTTATGAATAAAAGTACAATACTATCTTGCAGAACTGAGTTGTCATGACAAAAATTTTTATCAGTCTAAATTATCTAGGCAACAACATGACAGAAACCCAGAAACAGGATACAGTAGCAAAGCAGTTCAACTTCCATTAAAAATAAAAGCTCTGTTAGTAAGCTTCTGGCATGATATTTGATATAACCATTTTAGGGTTAATGGTGGTTGGCTATCATGAAGGATTTTGCAAGTGTTGAAGTTATCAGTGTTCCCATATATGCCTTAGCTCAGCAAAGCAGTTAAGCATGTGCTTAAGTCTCATTCTGTAATCTCTTTCTCTAACCATAAATCCTGCTTCATTGACTTCTGCACTTTTTATAGCTTGCTGAGGGAAATTCATGCTACCTGTTTGGCAACATAACAGTAGCATGACAGACTAGTGCATGCTTGCACCATGTTTAGGGTTTTATTAGAAAACACATCTGGAAATGGGAGGAAGATGTAGTAATACAGAATATCACTTTGTTATTTTAATTTTACTTTATGTAAAAACTTTTAACATGCAAATGGTGTGTTGCTAATTGCAGTGTCTGCTGAGATATTGATACTAATCCTTCAATTACATTCATTATTATTTAGCTTTTATTTATCGACCCTGCAGGATGCAGAAAGCTACATATGAGCCTTAAATTCTTGCTGTCTCAAAGGCAGGTCCAGGAAAACGTGAATGTCCTATGAAATTCAAAGTTAGGGAATAAAAAGACTGAACAGGAGAAATCCCATATCGATTTGGTGAGCACAGTGGTTTCAGGTTTCCTTTCTCTTCTCTGTGTCCATTACCCAGCCCAGTGGCTGTACATTTTTTATGTTTCCACCTGTTGTACAGCGATGTCATTTGTTTTTGTATGTCAACCATGTGCAAGTAGGTAAAGCAAGCACTTTTGTCTTACAGAAAGGCTACTCATGTACTTTACACCTCAAAATGAGTCACAGCACTATGCAGGTACTGGTGCTATAAACAGGAAATGCAGGTCCTTATTCCAAACCCTTTACAAGTTTTCACATCCTACAGGCCTGGGTGATTTAGTGATATTCAACACCACTGGGCAATGCCCTGAGCAACTCAGTATCTCATGCTTTGAGCAGGCCTAGGCGGACCAGATGACTTTGTAACTTTGTAATGATGCTTTAATATAAAACAAAAGGAATAGAGGGTGAATCAGATCCTCCAATAAGACATCATTGATTGTTTCATTATATTGAGCATAATAATGGCAATTAGTCAGTCAATACACGTACACCAACATGTTAAAGAAATGTAATGAAGAGAGAAAAATAAAAGTCTTCATGGAGGTATTAATGCTATCTTTTAGGGAGGTTAATGAGAAAATCCTGTTAGACAAGACCAGCTGAGATATGGAATATCATTTTTGTAAGAAGTGCTGACATCTGAGAATTTGTTATTGTTTCAATTCAGGGTGAAATCAAATGTTTCTGATATGCTATGCAAGTATTGCTTTAGAAAAAAGACTTAATTTCTTCAATATTTAATTTCATAATTCTACCATTGTGTTTCAGACTTCATTCTCTGTTTTCAACCAGAAAATATGTGGGTGCTATGTATTTATGCAGTGCTGGGCTAATTCTTATGAGAGGATGTACAGTGTCCCTTTGCCAGGCAGACCAGGGATTGGAACGTTTGCCTGTAATACAGGAGAGCTGGACTGCACATCCCTTGTACCCAGAGATGTTTTGGAGGGAGCACTTTCCATATCAGAACATAATGTCCAGGGCAGCAGCTGGCAGCAGCATCATTGTTAATTACCCTCAAGGACTTGATGTGCAGACTAGACTTGGACTAACTTTTGGAGCTTCACTTAGGATGCAGGTTGACTGTCACTGAATGAGAGATTTTGAAGAAATTAACCTTAGCCAAAATGCAGAAGGAGAAGAAAGACAATTGTGAAGTCCAAATTGGTGTTATTCTAGAGACAAAAAGAGCCCTTAAAAATTTGAAGACTATTTTAAAGTAATTTTACCCACTACTACCACAATAAAGCATCCAGAGATGTAACTTACCAAAGCTCTAGCTTTGGTAATTAGCAGTACCTGTGCATTTAAAAGTAATCTAGAAGTAGAATGAGAGGAGAGAGAATATAACCAGAATAAGTTCCATATAAATGGAAGTAAGCATAAAGAAAACAAAAAGAACATCCCTAAGAAGCCCATGAGAAGTTTTTTGTTCAGAGAAAACTGCAACAGTAAGATTTGAAAGAGCAATCTCTACATAAAGCAAATGTAACAGAGAAAAGAAGGTGCTGTGTCTGCTGAAAAACCATTTGTGTGCTTTGTAGCAAGTTCTTCAAAGGGATAAAGAACCTGTCTTGGACAGATGATCCAGACAATGCTAAAGAGAGAGAAACAATAATCTTAGGTTTGCTGTAGGAGAAGTATATGCTTTTTCTGAGCAATGGCTGAGCCAAAGAACCAGGCAGAGACCTGCTCCATCCACTCCATGTCTGAGTTTAGCTTGGTCAACATTACACAATGTGAAGCATTGAAGAACATAACACCCAGCTTCAACCAGCTGCTACTCTACTTTCCTGGAGATAAAGTTTGCCCATCTTCATTTCACAGTTAAGCATATGGCCATCAAAAATTAGCAATAAACATCAGAATCCAAAATACTTATGAGAAATCTATTAAATAGCTCACAATGTGAGTCCTTTGACATTCTTGTATGGACCTTTCCTTGTGTTACAGAACACTGGAAAGGTCATCTCTCCCAAACATTTTATGTTTTGGAATCAGAAATCTCAAAATGGTGCAACTGTTTTCAGTTTTAGGTGTGTCTGAGGAAAATGGGCAATTCACCATCCCAGAATGTCTCTGCATTCTGCCAACACTGAGGTACCTGATTTGACCTCAGGGCTCAACATATTGTGCTTGGGCATAAATAATTCCACTGTCATTCTAATAAAGAGTCCCAGGACCATGAACTTGACTGACTGTGTTGTTTCATTTTCCCCCCTCTGTATGAGCAGTGTGTATTCTAGCATTGCTATTTAAACATGCTCAGGCTTTATTTTAAGTTTTCTACTGATTTAAGGTGTTTCCATAAGATAGCAATATCTTTTATTGGAGCTGTCCTGTTGCCTAACAGTTCAAAATTAAGATCAGAGTATGATCACAGCATGATTTTAATTCTTTAATGAGATGTGCTGCTGCTAGGTGTTTGTCATGTTTGAGACAGGTGGTGCTAGCAGTTGCATGTCTAAACCTGAATTTCTCTGAAAATTACTTGTGTTCATGATCAATAAGTTTTGACAGGTCTTAGAGATTATTCTTAAATGGATAATAAGGGCTGTCTGGTCTTAAGTAATGTAATTAATTAACATTAATTAATTCATTTCCAATTAAAACAAAAACTTTCAGTGGTATCCTCTGTAAATGTTTATGTTTTCAAGCAGTTAATGTGACCTAGGCTACCCTTTCCCACCTTTTTGCCAGATGACAAAGATTATGGCTGAACAATTAAATGCCTCTTCAGTCATATTTAATTTGCAAATGATACACTTGTACCCAGAAAAATAATCCCTTCTCTAACACATGGAAATGGGAAAATTGGCAGTTCCTTTTCAGCAGTGGCAAAAAGCGGTTTATGGTAATTTAGGCTAGCCTTGACCTCCCATATATAAAAACAGGAAAGTCATTAACACCCACACTCTAAGTCTAATTCTCCTCCTACTCTTCTTGAGTAAATTAACACCTGTTAGCAAGTGGGATGTATAAAACCCAATCTTGGCTATGATGGTGTAGGAGATCCGTGTCCAGACCTTCCTAAAACATCTGGACACCACTTAATTTAAGCTCACCCTCAGAATTCTTTACTCCAGAACATGGATTCATTTAACTTGTTCAGTTTCTCTTTGGATTCTATGTCACTTGCCCATCTTTGCACACTCTTGCTCCTGGGGTGCCAGTCATGCATCCACACCCAACACCAACAGTCCTGTGAAGGACTCTTCCCTTTGGAGTCCAGTCCCTCTGTCCCTCTCTCTTCTGCCAAAGGCAATGTGACAGCCTGTGCCATAGTCTGATCAGCTGCAGTAGGTAATTTTCCTTCCACAGTGACGTTTTGCTGAAGTTCAGTGCAGAAAAGCTGGTTTTCTCCAAAGCTTCTCAGAGTACCAAAGCTGTACTCTCCTTTATTTTTCTTAACATGAGAACCTTCAATGGGTAAATCTCAGGGGTTTACCTATTTTGAATAAAGTTTTATTTTCTAGTAAAAATGCACCATGTGCTTCACACAGTCTTGAAAACAGCAAAGAAAACAGCATTTCCCAAGGGGATATTGAACATGCTCAGACGAGTGCTCTGTTTTCCTAAGGACACCTGCCAGAACCTTGTTGACATATCAAGTGTTGAAAAATGTTTGGCATCAGCCATCTCTCACAGAGTTTCTGTCTTTGTTGACAGTAGGAAACAGCCATGTTATGCATATTTCTTTAATTCTCTTGGCTGCTTTCATTGCAAAGTGTCTCTTATATTTTCTTCTATAGCCATTGATTCTCAAAGAGAAAAGAATATCCAGGTCTTCTTTTGGTCTGGGCTTTCAGGCAATGGAAACTGACCAGGAACTGAACAAAGGTAGAAGAAGGGTTTTTCTCACCTTGGCCTCTGATGGAAACCTCTGTATCTTCTGGAAAATACCTTCCATGAAATATTTGTTGCCTTGGTCCCTTGTCCCTCTAACCATGTTGTGTTGGTGCCTTCATGATCAGATTGAGGACATCATTTTTTTTTTTTCATTTTAGGATTTGGTATACTTCTTTGAGTGTTGTTCTGATTTCTCTCTCTCCCGCTCTATGCTGTATGCAGTTGATTTCACATTTTACCTTAATGAGAAGTTGTTCACCCACATAAATTTCCATTTGCCTTCTGATGACCACAGGGCAAAAGCTCCTTAAGGCTTTTGAAAATATTCATCTCTGTCAGAGCCTGTCTTCAGTGTCTCCATTCAGTCTCTCATTTTTCTCTTTGCATTGCATAGGAGATAAATCCACCAGTAAGGGAAAAGCTCTTTTTTCTTTGGTAGGGAATTAATATTCAGAGCTTCACATTTCCACATTGTGCAAATTTTTCACTCATGTAAAACTTTTGCATTTTGACTATTTGTGCCTCAACAAGATCCTCTGGCCAATTGCTTCCTGTAGTAGTCAGACTATCTTCTGCCAAATGAAACATTATGCACAGCTATCAGGCATTATTATCAACACCTATCCTGCAGCAGAACTTTTGTTTGTGATGAGTAATTTAACACTCAACACTCTGAAACCTAAAGCTAATATTGTGAAGTACTCCAAGGAGACAAATTGCATGTATCTTAAACTTTTGATAATCATCTGGTAGTTTGGGGACACTGTGGGTTTTCAGAAAACAAAACAGCAAAAAGTTCTGTTCCTCAAGCAGCCAGAGAACCTGCTTTACCTCTGCTGGAGCTGAGTGTCAGCAGCTCATGGTGCCCTTCTGGCACAAGGAACAGAAGCTGGGGTATAGGTGCTCCCTCTCCAGCAGGCTTTAGCCTGCTTTGGAGACCATTGATCCAAAATGAAACTTTCTGCACTCATTCAACTTGCAGCTGACCAGCCAGTCCATTCTCTAATCTGTTTAACATCTGATTCCTGGCATTCGACCAGTATTGCAAGGTTTTGTGAACTTATAAATGCTATCACTTTGTTGAATGAGGTTCTTTTATCACAGGGACCTAGTGTCTTTGACAGTGATTTTTGGCTTTCACCATCTTTCACTCTCAATGCTGCACCTTAATTGCTTGCCCACACTGAGCAGTGCAAGAGTAAAATATTGACCTGCTTCTCTGGCTAAAAGCTATGTAAGCAATACAGTACCCATTCTTCTAAGGAGCCCCAGTGATCAGCTGAGAAAAAGAAACTCAGTTGTCAAGTTGTCATTTCCTTAGTGAACCTCTCCTATTTGCCTTGAGTTCTCCTTAACACTTAGTTCAGAAATATGTGAGGGTGAGTACAGCCCTGACTGGCATCAGATACCAGTTAAAATAACTTCCCAATGAAAAGTGCCTCCAGATGGCTGCTACTTTTTGTTTTGTGGATCTTAGGCCTGATATTAGAGCAAATTTACTATCTAAACAATAGGTGGGATGAGAGGTAGATGTAGAATTTTCTGAATTGTGGGAGGTATAAACTCCTTCTCCCTAAGGATTCACTGCTGTAAGCTGAGAACAGTGGGAACAGTCCGTACAGCCAGACTGCTGTCTCTGTTCCCAGCCTCTACTGCTGGCAGTCTTCGTGTGTTCGATTGTCTATGTTCCCCCTCCTCAGAACAAATATAATTCTTCCCTTTAGCATCTCTCATGTCTCCCCTTGGCTGACAGTGACCTCTGTTCCTCATGTAATTCTTCTCTCTGGCTTGTCAATAGGTTGTTACCCCAGTACAGATTTCAGGTGCCAACTGCTACTTCAGGTGTTTTCTTTTTGCCTACTTGTAAGCCTCAGATAATTCAGCATATTCACTCTTCCATATTCACTCTTCCATCTTACTCCTGCATCCCTTCTCTCCTCACTGTCACTTCCAAGCCTGGGTATTGGGCTTTTTTGCTTCCTTTTAAAAGGCTTATTATGTAGTGGACATGTCATCTTGAAACTTACTGCTTTCTAATTTATATGTGTTGGGACAACCTGGACAGACAGCAGCTAACTTTGCCTTCTGATGTGCACAGCTCACTCTTTGGGATCATGGCCTGGCACAGACTCAGCTTAGCTGCATGCAGGAGTGTTCCAGCCAGGACAGCTGTGCTCTGGGTGTAGGAACCAGAGGGATGGCAGTAGCAGGGTGCTGGTGTGAGTGCAGGCTCACATGACATAGAGTCAGGGTGCCCTCAGGAGATACAACCAAGCCTGGGAAGTGGGGAGTTCTCCCAGGTACAGGAGAGCTCTGTGGTACCTGGAAATGGCATTAATGAGGAAAATCCAAACAGCTGTGTTGAGTGGCAGTGCAGGACAGTGTGGCTCTAAGAAGCTCCCATGACACCCTGTAGGCTGCTGAAAGACTGGGAGAACAGAATGCTCAGAACAAGAAAGCAAAGAACTCAGGAGAAGGAGCTGCTGCTTTTGCTTTGCCAAACAATAAAAACCCCAGTTGACAGTATACAGCAAAGTGTGGTCTTTGCAGACTAGGAAATCAACTGCCTCTCCCCAAAACCCTGCTAGGCCATGAGGGACACAACCTGGCTGTACAAACATTCAAGTAATGAATGGGAGTAGAAGGGTGACAGCACTTACAGATGTTGTTCTGCCAAGACAAGAGCTAGAATAGGGGATCTGTTTTGGTATTTTTTCAAAAACCATTGAAAAGGTGGAGAAATGCTGAAAAATGCAGTAAGTGATTTAAGAATTGGAAACCCTCTTTTTTTTTTTTTTTTTTTTTTTTTTTTTTTTTTTTTTTTTTTTTTTAAATCTTATCAGAAAGAAAATTGAGAAGGGATTTGATTAGAGTATATAAATCCCTTTCCTGAGAGAAAACATGAGCACTGAAGTGATCTTGAATTTAGTAGAGAATGAAATTGTGGTTGGAATTGGAAGCTAAGTCAATCCAGGACAGAAGTTAGATACCTTTTTTTAAGCAGTGAGTGGGATTAACCATTCAAACTAACTACCATGCAATGGATTTCCTGTCTCCTGCTATTGTGAGATCAAGACTAGATATTCTCTAGAAGTTATGCATTAGTCAAACACAAATTATCCTTTCATCAAACAGAAGTTATTGGGCTGTGTACAGATTTAATTGGGTGATGAAGTAATAGGTCTAACATACTGCAGATCAAATTTTATGATCTAACAGTACATTTTGGCAGTGGAATATAAATATGGATGTGTGGATGTGTATCTGAGAGAGTATAATTCTTAGGATTACTGAGTGTGTTGGTTTTGATTAGAGGGTTCTCCATCATCTCTAAATTCCCATCTTCTATACCAGGTGATACCTGTGCAGATTCTTCTCATGCATCCTCCCAAATGGCTGCACAAACCCTCTTCAAATTCTTGATACACCCTATGCTGTAAATGTCATAATTTCTGTAAATACTAGGTGTGTTTTAGCACCTCATCAATTTTTAACTGATCAGCAGAACACACCTGGTCCCTTTAAGGAAGTTCTTGATTCTGTTGAATAAAATGGGAAGGACACTGAAATATGCAGAGGTTCTGATTTTGAACAAACTCCTCATTCAGGACTATTTGCTCACAAAACCTGGTGCTGAAGGAGATTTTGCTTCTGTTCATCCATGCAAACTCATGTCTACATATTAATTTCATATTTCAGCTGCTTATCTGCCTCATCTTGCACTCTGCACAGCTCATCTGAAAGCAGTGATGACACAAATGATCTTTTAAAAACTCTTACTATTTATATAAATAAATACATTTATATATCTGGACACTTCTTGTGTAATAATTCCTAGTTAGGTTTTGATGGCTGAAGATTTATGACTAAGGAGGTTTTGCTAGGGAACAACTACATTCATATTTAAAAGATCAGATGATGTATTGCAGAACTGTGAACACACCTGACTTCAGTAAAGAGCAAGATGAATACTCACGCTGCATCCAAGCTGACCAAGCACATGGTTTGAGACTTCTTTTTCCATCCAGACCTGAATGTGAGAAAGTCCTGGAGAGTGTCTCACCCCTGCTGACCCCAACTGGAGCCTATTTACAGATCACTTGTTATGACTACATCTGCAAAAGGAAAAGAGGCAACCTCAGCTACTCTGTACACACAACACATGTACCAGGACCACAGTGATGGGAAATGGAGAAGATGTATATAGAGAGATGGAGAAATGTGCCACATATTAATAAAACTACCATTTGTCCCCACTGCAACACATTCACTGCAGAGTGGGAAGGGTCACTTGACAATGATGTTGTGAACATAAAACATTTTCAGGTCATAGAGTAGCAGAGGTATTCCTCAGGAGAAGTTCATGACAGAGCTGGAAAGTTAATCTACAAGCTGATTGGCAGGGAAATGAACTTTTCCCCAGAGAATACTAACACAGATTATCTACTTTGTAATTAGACATGATTGAAACACACACAGGTATATCTGAGTCATGTTATTGACTTTAGTTACTCCAGATAAGGCCCAAGACTCAGTGCCTGCTGTAAGGAGATGAGTGGCTGATGCCTTTTTTTGCAGTACCTCAAATTTCTCATACTTTGGGCTTGGAGACCTCTCCAAAGTCAAAGTAATAAAGAATCCAAGCAACCTGGAAAACTCCTTGTTAGTTTACTAGGGAGTGTGAGGCAGAGGGTGTGAAACTCCTTCTGAGGTCCCATGGATGGGTGGCCACTAATCTGAGAATGCTGATCAGGCCAGTATGGGGCTTGAGAGCAGCTCCTCAATTTCTTCATAGTTACATTTGCTTTTGGCTTCCCTGATCCCAGCAAGCACAAGAAATGATAAATACTCATAATGGCAAGGAGTCAAGTCTAGAGGCATATGAATTTTCTTGACAGGGTCCTAGAGTGGTTGAACTAATTTCTCAGGAGAAATGTTTAAAAATGGGTGGTGTGAAAGGTATTCTGATGTTATAGTCTTTCCTAGCTGTCAACTCCTACATAGGGAAATATTTAAATCAAAAGGATTAAATGCAACTCTGCTGGAGGGGAAAACACAATCAGAGATTCAATAAAATCCTTTCAAACTGGGTACCAAATACCTTTGTTTTGAGAACAAATTCCCTGGGAAAGAAAAAGTAAAATTCAATAGACAACTAACGTGATAAAATAGTACAACCAGAAAATTAATACTTTTTATCAAATCAATAAATGTACCACTGAAGTGCAGTGTCCTCTTTCTGAAGTAATTTAATTCAGTTAAATTATCTGTGGAATGTTTTCCTGTTCCAGGCCATTTACCATGGGCTGTCACAAATCCCAGTTCCAAAGGACAGTGGGTGATATTCTGATGATCAGAAAGCCTGAAGCATCTGAAAAGCAGCCACTAGAATGAAGGACTGCTTAATACATTTAAATAAGAAGATTGATTTTTAAAATGACAGATACCTTATTGAAATTCTTTACAGAACAAGAAAATAGATTCTTAGTTGAATTTTTGTTTGGATGTCAGCTAAAGAACAGCTTTATACTGGCAAATTGTGCTATTCTACACAAATACCTTCAATGTGCAATTAATGAAAGCAATAGAATTTAGTCCTGTTAGAGAATGATAGGCTCTAGAGGAGGCCATCCTGTGCATACATGGAATAGGGAAAAGCCCTCCAAAAGGAAGGTTTGCAGCTGCTCTAGATGAGATGTCACCACAGATTTCCAGGGTGCAGGGCCAGACCATGTAGCCCATGATCAACCTATCAAAATTGCTTCAGGGGAAGGAATTAGCCATCCACAAAAAGCAGACAGGCAGAAGATTGCTGCCTGTAAAGATCTCATTAAAAGCTTTCTGCATTGACTTAAACCTGATCCATGAGGCTTTTGAGTGGAAACATCTTTGTCATTCCCAGAATTGTTGGTACTTGTGACAGCTCCACAAACACTGGCGCAGGCTGAAGCTGGGAAGGAGCAAGGCTTATTTTATCCTTTCGTAGACAGGAAACTGGAGGACATAAAAATCAAGGGTGCAATTCACAAACCTAAATATAAGAAGCATCTACTGCCATTGTAATCATCTGAAGGTATCCAAAACCTCTGCATGGGGTTGGCAGACTGTAGGCAGGACCTACAGGAGGTCTGCAGTCTGCTGGGGCAGAGCTGGAGGCTGGGCAGTGCACCCAGGGCACCAAACATGGCTTTGTGTTTAGAAACCTGAATTGCTCTCTGAATGATTGTTCAGGGACATTCTACTGCAGGACAGGAGTTTGGAAGGAGGTATTTGGGAGGTGGTTCTTTTGCTTTCACATCTACACTTCCAAAATATGTATAATTAATGTACCCTTTACATTATAATATCATGGACACCTCTTTTCCATTCTGTCCAACACAGAGCAACATTTCTGAGAAAATTAGGATCTGAATGGTTCCTCTGACTTGCACCATAATATTATAATGGAAACCCATTTATACATAGCACTTACTGAAGCTCAGTGTATTTATAAATGTGTTCAATGTATTCGTGGCAAAAACAACCAATACCATGTGATTTAAGCTCAAAATTTCAAATCTAGAAAAAAATCCTTGCAAATTTGGTCCTTCCAAAGCCAACTCTTTTCCTTCCCATAATGTCCTTTATGTGAGAATTTCTTGAGCTTGAGAAATCTCATCAGCAATAGTTCAGCTTAAATATTTCCTCTCCAACCCATTCAAACTGCTGTCTATTAAATGACTTTGTGGGTTTCTGACACTGTAGGCAGCTCAGTTGAAAATTTGATTAAGCAAAATAATTGCCTGTTGTGCTGCAAGAATGTAAGTTTTTATGGGAGTTCTGTTTTCTTTGTCATTCATCTCTGTCAGGGCTCTGTATTTTGATGCACATTTGAATTGATGCCACTGCTGACAAATATGTCCCTGCCCATCCTTTGCTCTTATCATGTTTTCCATTGACATTTCTGAGAAAATAAAGAGGATCTTAAAGTTTCTTAAGGACAAGATCCACAGTCCCAGTATCAGCTCTGGGTGATCTCTAACTACATATCACTAGTAAGGATTTAGCCAATTGAGTTGTTATAGCTTAACTAAAATAGCTTCAGCAAAGTTGGAGGGTATATCAGCTTTCAGAAAAGATAGCAGATATCTCAGAGATGTGGAGTGCAGCTCTCCTCCTTGAGTCCTACCCTATCACACAGCACAGCATAACCAGAAGTTCTGGCTCAGGAGAAACCCTTGGATTCAGATCTGGACACAAAAGGAGGATGGTGGCCTCTAGCTGCTCCATTAGTGCTGTGTGGGACAGAAGCTCTTCAGTGCCACGCAGCTCCAGCACAGGGCTGCATTCTCAACAGGCAGCTTTGGGCAGCTTTTGGGCTCTCCCAAACCAGACTGCTGTAGAGCTCACAGGCATGAACTCGTGTGTTCCCAAAGGTAAGAACAAGCAGTCAGTCAGGGAGCAGTAACCAGGAAGGAAATAGAAAGGAGGGAGCAAGAAGCAGGAAGTTCCCTGTTGCATCCACACATAGATCAAAGGAGACCAGTGTATCGTGGCACAATGTTAAAGTACAAAACACATTTTGGTTTGTATAGTGTTTCAGGCTTTTGTGTTTCTAACGAGTATTATTCTGTCTGGAGCTCAATGTTAGTGTGATTTTCTTACATGTAAAAGTGCTGTGTCACTCAGTACATGTAAGCATTTAAAAGGAAAATACACTATTATATTTCAAGTCTGCTAATTTTAGAGATCCACTGGCTGAAAAAGTATTTCTACTGACCAAATGGAAGGTTTCAAAACTTGGTGGTATAAATAACCTAGTTGGTCTTAAAAGTGTTATAAACAGGTATTTCATCTTGACTAACATTTGAAATCCAGGTTCAACAACATGCCAAATTTACAAATGCAGATGGCACTTTATTAGGAGAATTGGGAATAAGACAGAATGTGATGGACAGTGCTCCAGTCAAAGGCAGTAGTTCCCTACCAGTGTCTGCACCAGTGTCAAGCATCAATGGATAACAAGACAAAATATTTCTGAGTGATCTGTGGTCTTAGAGCATTGTATTTGAAATCCTGAGGTGCAGTGATACAGATAAATAAAATATTTGGAATAACTTGGAAGATCATCTTGGCAATTGAGGCTGGAAGTGGCTTTGAGAGGTTGTCTACTTCCTCCACCAGCTCCAGGCAACATAAACTATACCAATGGCATTCCTGACAGACACTTGTCTAACCTGTTCTTGAAAAAGCCACCAGTGATAGAGATCCTTCATCCTCCCAAAGCAATCTATTCCAAGGTTGAACGAGAAAGTTTTTCCCAATGACTATCCTAAATCCCCTTTGCAGATATTTAAGCTCATCAATTCTTGCCCTATCTACCAGGGATATGAAGAACAGATTATTCCCTGCCTGTATGAATACACTTAAAAATTATGAAAATTTCTGACTTCGTTTCTCTGATATAGGCCTTGCAATTTCAAGAGGTAAAAGGAGACTGGTAAGAGAAGAAGTCAGGAATCAGTAGAGAACAAGTGTATATGTGCAGGATTTCATGTCTATAAAGTTTTATATGCAGGCATAAAAGTAATGTATTATGGATGGACATTTTATGGACTTAGGTGCAAGAAATCAAGCCCCAAGAGGACAGTCTAAGACTACCAACAGCCAGGGGAAAACTCCTGATATTTCACAGGGATCATAGCAGGACCACCAAGCTCAAACTTGTTAGCGGTCTTGGTCATCAGCCTCAAAGGCTGCTCCTGATTTCAGTTTCACTTTGCAAAGAAGTAATTGGCTTCTGACTTTA
This sequence comes from Ammospiza caudacuta, assembly GCF_027887145.1. Taxonomy (NCBI): domain Eukaryota; kingdom Metazoa; phylum Chordata; class Aves; order Passeriformes; family Passerellidae; genus Ammospiza; species Ammospiza caudacuta. Next base: position 79,806,164 of record NC_080594.1, read on the forward strand.
TTTTAAGGTCTTGGGAGGGGGGTAAATATGAAACAGAGAGAAATTAGTTTTATCACATTAGATAATACATGGGCTACATCTCCATTGGTGCTGTGGAGCAGTAGGAGCAGAGTGGGAGGGTGAAGCAGGTGGTGCTGAGGAGCTCACATCCACACCCTGTGCATTTCAGAGAGGCTGAACCTGGAGCAGCTGCAGCACAAGCCCAGGGGCTGAGTGCCCTGGAGCAGTGGGAGCACTGGATGAGCACTTCTGGAGAATGACTTCTTGGTTCTTCTGCAGCAATTGTCTGCTTCCCCCAGAGTGAGTACATTGTCTAAAGAGGGACTAGGGTGAGGAAGACTACCCTAAGGATTGGGTTTGCTGGATGGACAGGATAAGAGGAGCAGTGTGGGTGATGAGTTGAAAACTACAGGGATCCAGACAAGATGGTGAAGCCTTGATAAGGATTTTAGTGTTGACTCAAGAAAAATGGATGACAGAAAGGAAAGGCATACAATGGAGGCTGTCTGGAGACAGTCTCTAGCCCTAATGCTGCTCTTCTGGTATTTCTTTATTTCTTCCATTTTTCAAACAGGATTTTTTGTATGGTCATTTGAGCCAGAACAGGCAACATTTTTTTTTCCCTACTCAGTTTTCAGCAAGGTCAGTGTGCTGGCCTGCTTCACTGTGTGACCACACACATGATCAGCGGAGGATGGGGTTTGGGAGAAGGAGCAGAAGAGTGCCTGAGTCATCATGGGCACCTGAAATCCCCTGTGTAAGCTTTGTGCAGCCAAAGATGAGTTAAACCCAAGCCAGGCTGACTGAGATGAATGACAATAAGGTTATTCACCCTCACAGTTTGGGAAGCACTTAGCATGATTTAAAATCAGAGAAATGTCCAAATATAGAGACCTGTCTCGATCTCACTGGACACAAATCTCCTTTAAAGGCAGGATGAAATTCATTTTACCTGTCTTCAGTTATCTAGAAGTTAAATGCCTAAGCCAGTCACCCTGGGCTCCCTCTGTATTCCATCAGGAGTAATAGGTATTTCCTGAGGGCAATTGATCCCTCCTTAAGTTGGATGTCTGACACAGGACACATAATTTTCTTTCCAAAGGTGCCAGTTTCTCCCCATTGACTGAAGAAAGAAGTAGGGAGGGTAACTCAAACTTAGATGATGAACTTTTGGGTGCGTAAAGGTAGGAGGGTTGAATCCTGTCCTGGGGAACCTCAGCATTTGGGTACCACTCCCCAGGTGGAGTCATATGGTCCCAGCTATATTTCACAGTCATGGTCAAAGCACTAAGTGGCCTGCACATAAATAAGGCCTCATAGGTCAATGAGTTTTGTCATTACAAAACCCTATTACTCCAGGAGAGCGGGAGTCAGTCAATAATGAGAAACTACATTTCCTGGCTGAGATGGCCTAATAATCCTTCACACCATGAACTCCTGATTTGTGCCCTATTTTTTTAACCAAGATCTTTATCTTAAATCAGAGGAAGGGTTGGACTTGCTGTGACTTATTTTAGTGTCCCACAAAACAGAGTAATAATTTGAAATGTTAAAAACTTGATACAGGCATTAGGATTTAATAAAAAAATGCAAATAATTGCAATAAGGTGTATACTTTAGAAAGCCTTTTCTTACATGTATGTGAATTTCCTTGTTTATTAAATTGTGGCATTTCAGCCTATAAACATTCTATTCAACTGTAAGCATTTTATTACATGCCATTTATTTCTGTAATGCTTAAATGCTTTTGTCATGCTCCAGTCAGGTTCTGTCAGGATGAGAACCAGGAGCTCTGTTAGTTTCTCCCCCCTGAACTGAGTATGATTTTCTCAGTTTTACCAACAAGCTGCAAGTCTCCCAAATCCAGGCACTACTTAAAATTTCCCTTTTTTCACTACTGGCTTCACTAATGTTTAAACTTTAAACATCACAGTCTGCTATACAAAAAAAGTCTAATTTTGAATCTTTCTGCTCCTAAGAGACTCACTCTGCATCCTGCTAATGTGCTGATGAAATATCATCTTCTGTGCTGTTCCATTTGGTCTGTGGTAATGCAGGGTTGGTGTCCTAAGAAGAAAAAAGACATGAACGTACATGAATGATGCACAATACACTTTTTACTCTACCTATTTAGCTAAACTTCTACAAAAGGGCAAAGCAATTTCTGTCTTATCTTTAGGCAGCAGATATTTTACATGGAGATCTCTCACATATGAATGCATCCACACTGTATCACATCCAGTGCAAGTGACATTTACCTATCAGACTCCCAAGTGAAAGAAGTGCCAGGTAACTATTGTCTTACTCAGGGGGATAAAAAAAATTTCCAAGAGTTGCTCAGATAACTGGAAAATTGTGCCAAGCTCACCAAGAACTATAGAAGGTATTTACTCTATGTAGGGAAAAAATAAAAAGGAACGAACTGGTGTAAAAGTTTCAATGACCAGCTCCAGGGTATGTTATTCTCCTGTGGGCTTGTTGTTTTGGATGTTTTTTTTAAGGTAAAAAAGCCAATCTTCACTCAGGAAATAGTGTTTTTTGGTTTCATGGGATGAGTTTGTCTTTTGACAGTTTTTCTCTTTAATCAGAGTTTGACTCTATCACAACAAATGGCATTTGTGTTCTTCTGAGCAAAGAGCTAGACAAGATATAATTAGAAATACTTTAGCTGACCTTTCATAAACCATGATCCCCAACAAAACTGTTTGGAATCACATTAAAAAATGGTCTTACATCTTTTGTGGTTACAGACAAGATTACAGGATACTTTTATTTTGGAATAATTACACAGTGACCTTCAGTGTTATTTGCAAAGGTCATATTCTCTTCACATACCCTTGATTTCCTTTCAGTTTTCCCTTTTGTCCCACCAGACATAAATTTAGCAAAGGAAGAAGAAAGAGAGAGTATTTTTTCTGTGGTTGAAAACTGAAGAAGATAGTTCAAAGTCCCCATAGGCACTCAGAGGGCTCTGGGCTATGATAGGCTATTTTCTACCATTTAGCTCCTGTATTATCACTACTCCTTTTCCTTCATTATTCTCCACTTATCACATGCAGCATCACCACAGAGCCCAAATAGAGAGTTGTAATTACCCAGCTGCCACCTGATAGTACCCCTTCTATCATCTTTATCTCACAAGGCCTTGCTGTTTCATCATTGGATAAAACTTGCCCATGGCAATGCCTGTGATAGCACATCTCAGAGATACATTTAAAGTTTACTCATTTATCGCAGAAAAATGCTGAACCCATGCAATTATTAGATACACTTGCCAATTTATTTGTTCAGTAAGGCTACTTTAACTCCTTTTCCTATCAGCTATTTGTTCTGTTCTTCTTGAAAACACTGAGGTCACCTTTGGGCACTGGGGTGAAATAGAAAATTTCCAAGCCATCCAGGCAGAAGCCATCCCAGACACTCATTGATAAAAACAGACCTGTGCTTTTCCTGGCTATGTGGTTTGAATTGCCTGTATTTTGTGCATATTTTCCCCTTATATCACCCCATGAGGCTCACTTGTGGGTCACATAGCTTGAGCATCCCATGCTCCCAAAGTAGATTTCCTGCACCATGCCACCACTGTCAGGTCCAATCCAGAAATACCACATTTGGGAAATAAGTAATCTGCTGACAAGCGTAAAAACTGAGCGTAAAAATGTGAGGACATAATATTAAATATATCCAGATGCAATTGCTCTGTGAGTAGTCAGGATCTGCTCTGGCCTGCATGTCTGACTCTGATATTTCAAATTGGTATTTTGCTCTAGGATCAATGCACATTTCCTGTCCTTCAAAGAGGGAAAAAAAAAAAAAAAAAGGGAAATGGGAGAACAGAGAATGAGAGTTAAAAAATATTTTTTCCCCCAAAATTTTCAAATCATATTTACTGTATAGCAGCAGTAACAACAAACTTCCAGTTTTCCAGTTGAATCCCATGCCAATGTCCGCTATGGGGAGCCCCACAGAGCTCTCAGTGTGTGAGATTCTCACTTTACATGGGCTGTAGGGCAGACGGTCTGAATTTGGGCTGAGACCCTGCAGCCTTGGTCAAGTCATGCAGGAGCTGCAGATGTAGGTGCTGAAGTGAGGCATGAGGAACAAAATCAGCACAGGCACAGCAGAAAGCACTGGGGTCCCAGTGCCCACTCAGAAAATCCTCAGGAATTCTCTTGGGCCAGCCAGCCTCACAGAAGCTCAGGTCCATGATCCTGAGTCCATGCAGGAGGGTCTGTGCATCCCTCTAGCTGCATCCCCCTTGTCCAGCAGGCAGGAAAGGCAAAGCTGGGTGAGCCCACCTGGCTCCCTGCATATCCAGGTGCCTTAGGCTGGCCCCACCCTGGTCCAGAAGTGTTGCTCTGATTTTTAAAGATTTTCTAAGCCTTCTGATGTTTACATTCTTGTAATGAACTTTCTCACACACTTTCTGTAAATAACTCATTGTTTTGCATTCCTTTATAGAGGAAGAGAAATTTGATGGACTGTTAGTTTGTCCAGTGTGATTGGAGAGATGGCATTGTCACCCTCCAATCCACTGTCACTTTTGGAAAACTATAAATGTTAGAGTCAGAAAATAAACTTCCCTTTTTTTCTTCACCCTGAGAGCAGCGGTGTGCGCTTGTGTTGTTTCGTGTCGTGCAGTGACACAGAGGTGACTGCTCCTTCCCTGGATCACAGCTGCCCCAGGCAGCAGCTGAGCAACACTGTGTAAGAGTTTATAAGCTTGGCTAGATCTGAGCTGGGTCTGCACCCCAACATCCCTGGCTTATCAGCCACCTGGACAAACCACCCACGGGTGATTGGGAGCTGACTGTGTGATACACAGGGAGAACAAGGAACCTATGAACAGAAAGGCCAGAAAACTGAGAAGAATGCTGCCAGAAGTAGTGGCAAATTTTGGGAAGGAAGGTATGGCAAAGCTGCTGCTGCTCTGGGAGGCTGTTTCTTCCCAGCCAGAAAGGGACCTTTGCCTCCCCACAGGCTTCTGCTGTGGAATGTTATTTCTGAAGCTGGGGACTTCAGGACAATCTTCTCTGAAAGGAAACCTGCTGGAAACTTTCCTCATCTGCCTCCTGTTCCTGCCATCACCAGCCCTGTGCCTAGGATGATCTTTGGGAAGTGAAAGACCTGCCATCACACTGTCACCGCAGACAATTTGGAGAGGCCTGAAGGCAATCTACCTAACCAGTGAATTTTTATTTAATAATTCCATATTTTTAAAAAAGCTGACCTGTCTGCATCTCACTTCCTGATATGCAGATGGCAAAATCACAAAATTTCCTTGTTCTGGGGTAAAGTGCTTTGAGAGCAGCTCTCAATACCAGGATCACTTAGGCTAACCACACTGTTCTGGCTCTGCCAAGGGAAAGGAGACCTTGGAGAGGTTTGGGAGGAGATGATTGCCTGAGATGCCCTCTTGTGAGATAAACATGAGGATCCCACTGGGTCTTCTATTCACCTTCCAAACATTACACACGTACCACACCCTTTGGAGAAATTCAGGTAGCTTCAAACGTGGGATACTCACCAACATGAGAGAAGCCTGAAAAGGTTTCACAAAGCTCCCACCCACTAGAAAAAAAAGAGAATGCCAGCTAATTAGTGGAAATTGGCATTGAGTATTGGCTCCACAAAGTATGTTAGAGTTATTTTCTCCCAGCCCCCAAATACTTCTGAACAGTGCTTGTGTGCATCCTGACACAAAATGACACACCGTGTCATAAATTTTTAACTAATATTTTATTGAGTTTGCATGCATTTCATAAATTTTTATTACTTCTTACCATTCAGTATTTTAGTACAGAGGTTACTATGGCAGTAACTAACAAAAAACAAAACCAAAACCTATTGGTCTCTTAAAAGCAGTACTTTTAATTAAGCAGTGAATGTGCAGCTAAAACCATGTGCCATGCAGTGAATAGCTGGCTTGCATGACTGTGTAAATGAGAGAGAGACTGAGCAGCTCACAAGCCCTAAAAGCCCTTTATTGCAGGTACAGAAGTCATTTCACCATATACCATAGTTAATATTCAGGAAATAAAATTATTAATATTATTTAAATATTTGGCTCCATTTAAGAAATTTTAACTTTGAAACAGAGCTGAACCACATGCTGGCTTTCTTCAGCGAGCCAAAACCAGCACATGGCCTTCCAGATCTGGCTGCTCCCCTGACTAGCACCACATATTTTTCTTTTTGAGGAAGGCAAGCCCAAGAGGTAGCATGTTCACCCTCCCAAGACAAAGCTCCTCAGGTTTTCAGCAGTAGGACTTTTGTACTTTTCTGCTTGCTGATTACTACAAAAGACCATGAGAAGTTTGTTATTCAGGCTGCCAAACTACATGTTTATCAGGGCTCACTGATGGTGAGGAGAAGATTGATACTTCCCCTCTCCTCCTCCCATACATGAAGGGCAGGATGGTGATTTTCCAGATGGAAAGATGTCTGATTCGTTCCCTCCTTGCTAAGCATGGGTTTGGTTATGTGGGATCAGAAAAGTGCTGTGTGGAAACAGAGGAACTGGTTTGTGCTCAGTCTCCAGATCTGTGGAGGAGAGAGAAAGGGATCATCACTTTCCGACTCCCCCAGACATGCTTTGCAGCTGGGGCTTCTAGTTTTATGGCCTAACCCTTGGAAAATTAACCCTAGAAGAGCTCTACTTCCAGCTGTACTTGGGGCCCCATCAGCACCCTAAAGACCCGCCAAAGTCTCACAGGTTGGGCCTTGGAGGTCAATTATTTTCTTGCTGCCAACTGGGGGAGTCACTAACGTGGAGTCACCAGTCCCAGAGGTATTTAAAGATGTGTAAGTGTAGCACTTAGGGACATGGTGGACTAGTGGTGGACTTGGTATGCTGGGTCAATGGTTGGACTCAATGATCTTAAAGGTTTTTTCCAACCTAAAAGATCTTGAAAAGATTCCAAGATTAAGTAATGGATAATACACACAATACTGGTACCTGTTTGTGCTGCAACAGCGCCAGATTTTCTGTTCTGGTACACAGCCGAGACTTGCGCTACAGTACCCCAAATAGTTAGGAGGATGATATAAGTCTGTCCCAAAGAGATGGAGCTGAGATATAAAATAAATAACAAATGCCAACATCCTTCTCCCTGCCCCAACCCACCCCCCCCCCCAAAAAAAAAACCACACACACAAAAAAAACCCAAAAAAACCCCAAAAAAAACCCAAAAAAAACCAAAAAGAAAAAAAACCCAAAAACCCAACAAAAAATCCCAAACACAAAGAATAGCAACAACAACAAAAAGCCCAAACCAAAACTAAAGAAGACTTTGGAGAAAAGATTGTAGAAATTATGAGGATTCACAACTGTGTCCTTATGGGATACTCATACTGGACTGAGACCAAGTCACAAACATGCTGTTTCCACACTTAGCCAGCTCCACATTTGTGAGGTTTGATCTTATGAGGGCCCAAGACCAGGAAGCAGCACCCAGGGCAGTGACACTGCTGTGTGCTTAATGCCATGGGCACATGTCACACAGGCTCTCATAAGCTTTGCTTTTGATTCTGGTGGAATAAATCTTGTTCTTACCTAGAGAATCCTGGCTTTTTTGAGGTCTTTGGGAGAAAGGGCCAATGATGAATGCCTCTGGTGTTTCTATTGATCTAGTAGTGTAGCCTTGAATCAGAAATAAGCATGTTCTTGGGCAAAGACTTATTCAGCAAAGCACTTATATATATCTGTCTATATCTATATCTATATCTATATCTATATCTATATCTATATCTATCATCTATATTTGATCCATATCCATATCTATATCTATATCATCTATATTTGATCTATATCTATATCTATATCTATATCTATATCTATATCTATATCTATATCTGCTGTAAGTTAAGTATAAACCTTGTGTTCTCTTCACTTCTGGGCAGACTTTATATAGGGGGCATTAATTTGCATACACCAGGCTGTAAGGTCTTAGAATAACTGAATTGTGTAAGATATGTTCAGCCTGGGTCAAGTCCAGAGAGAAGACAGATCAACAGCTGAAGTTTAATATTCTTGAACTTCTTTTTTGGTTTCTGAATAGCAGAGGAAAGGAAATCCAGACTGCCTTAAAGCTGTTCCAGAAAGGATAAATCAGTGTCTCCATCTGTGTAATACTCCTTGCATCTGAACCCATGGCAGAAAGTGCTTTTTTACATATTCATATGTGTATGTATTATGTGTATGTGTATATACATATATAGAAGTAAATATATATAGACTTACAAGAACCCTGAAACAACTTTCTTTGTATTCTAGCCAAACTCAAGAAGTTTTCAACCCAGTTATTTGAAACAAATTAATTTAATAATTTCTATTATGAAATTTCGGAATGAGAAATACAGATGTAGCATCATATACAGAACTAGGTCTTTGTAAACATGTCAGTGATAAAAATCTGCATTTAAATTTTGCCAAAGCACCACATTTTCCAGGCAGAAACTTGGACAATCAATGCCCAGGAGCAGAACTCTATAGCATTAAATTATCTTATGCCACAGAGGCAGCTCAGCCCTGATGATGAGTAGTTACATTTTTTGGTCCAAAATACATAAAAATGGGACAATAATCCCATCTCCTTTCATAGCAGTGAAAAGTTATTGCAATTATTACCAGGATGTCCTGAGAGTATATGCCTAAGAACTGAGGGTGTGCTCTGGAAGAATAGAGTTCTGATACTGCAGTTCATAAAAAGTGAGATTAAATATTTTTAGAATATCTAGTACACATCTCTCTCCTCAAAATCACAAGCCAAATAACCTACCACAGTTGTCCTTATTATTTGCTGTTACTGGGAGTAACAGCAAATCCAGAGTGATTTACCCCAACACCAAGCTTGGTACAGCCATGGAGAGAGATGTAATCAGTGCCCCCATGGCACACATATCCTAGAGAGAGAAAACAGGAGCAACACTAGCAGAGGGCACAGAAAGATGTACAGACAGACAGAGTGATGGTGAGGCTAAATCAGCAATGAAGATCTGTCACTCAGGCAGATCTCCCACATCTTCTGAGCCTCAGACCAGCACCATAAACAAAGGGCTTGGTTTCTTTCCTTGGCCCTCTTATGAGTGCTCCTCATGGGTCCTCTTCTGCTCATGCTTGGCCTGTGGCTGGTTCAGGGACTGCTGCACTGATCAAGTTCAAATCACTCTGTGTGCCAGAACAGAGATTCCCCAGCCACACAGGGAAATGCTGGAGCTGATGCTCTCCTGCCCATCTCTTTCCCAGGAAAGAGAATCTCTCAGACAAATAGAAGAAAATGTCAGCACAGCGTGGAAGGCTGAAATAATGGCAGCACTGACACTACACTGGCCTTTGGCATATTTTCATGATGTCTGCTTCATATCAGGCTGAAATACAGCCTGTGGTATATCAAAAAGGTGATTTTTCCAGCTGGACCATTGCTCTTTTCTACAGCAGGACATTGGGCTGCTCCTTGCTGGCACTGAGCAGAGAAAGGTTCATGTTACATTAGGGAGAGCCCACTTGGCCAAAGGAAATTCCTTGAAATTGTGTCTTAAAAGGGGTCATATTCTGCACTGTGGATTAGGGCCTAAGGCAAGTTCAGCAATCTGGCCAGGAACCAGCTCCTCAGAAACAGAAACAGACACCACCTACACTTGTGAAGGAATAAGCTAGGAAACTTCCCTTCAAAGGAGATAACAAAAACCCAGCAGGTTAGCCTCACATCTCCCATATGAGATAAGAGTTGTTTAAGGAGATACTTCACAGCTCCTGGATTTATCAGGGCTAGATACAGGAATGGCCTTTCACATAATATTTTACCTGGAATCAGAAATTACAAGAACTTTATGGATGCCAGACATTCAGGTAGGTATTTTTTTTGGAACTTTGCAGATGTTGGCTTCAGGCAGTGGTAGTTTTTCAGGCTAATTACACATTCCTGGGTATTTACTGGTCTCTATTGATAATCCTAAATCAGTGGGTCATATTTTATTCAGGTATAAAGGCCTTTCTTCCTCAATGGGTTCTGATCTGGTTTCTTCTTGTAACATCATGGGAATCTCTTTGGTTTATGTATTATTTCAGTTAATTATCATGTTAGTAATGCTAAGTGTTCCATAAATCCCAGGATTGTCTGGAGTGGCTAAGGTATTTATAGTGCAGGCTCTCCAGTACAGTATTTGATTTTAATGCTAAATTACAAATTTTTGTAAGCAGCTTTCCCTTCAGCTCTCACCCACTTTAAGGAGTGTTAGATGAATACCATTCAGTTCTGCTTTCAGACAATCAAGCCTGGTCTTACAGGCTCTGCCTTCACTACAATTTTAGCTATGTCAGTCAGAAACAAATAGTAGGGAAAGATGTAGGGGGAAAATGTTAGCCAGGACCGATCCCATTAACCGCAATATTTCTTGCTTGTTGTAAGCTGAGCAGCAAACTGACTATAGCCTCTAAGTAAGATATAAGTGAATCTCATTCTTGCCTGTTTATAAAATGTTGATTTTTTTTCCATCTATTCACTAACCAGGAACTGCCATTTTCCAGAGGAAACTGTTTTCATGCTTACCCTCTAAAGTAGATAGTGGTAGATTCATTTTTTCCTTTCTTTCTGTGTCGGACAGACAGATCACATTTAAAACCCATGAAACTGTACAGTCTTAAGTTCATTCCTCAATCATACACCCCTCTAGCAATCCAAAGGACAGCATTTCAAGGGTTTCACTTGCCTCTCCCCTCAGCCTCAGCAGAAGTTTGCAAAATCATTTTGAAAGCATTTGTCTTTACAACAGTTCTAAAGATGCCCGATACTTCAGTAATCTGGTAAATAGCAAATAAAACTCTCGGGCATACTCCCTTGATACTTCCACTACTTTGAAAGACAAAGGCAAATTGACTGCCAGATGAGAGTTCTCCAGTACATAAATCCTCGTCTGCAAAGCCACAGAAACTTTGCACAATGCCTTTATCTTTCCTCCCTTTTACTGTGGTGATATAATGGGGACACTGTGTTCAAACAGCTATTTGCTGGAAAAACTGCAAACACTCCAAAAATTAAACCTAGCACAATTGCATTCAGGCTAATGAAAGCTGGGAATGTTACAGAGGTGACGCTCTCCATCTTGGCGATGAGGGTGCATTATGGGACCTGTCACTCCCCGGCACTCCTGGCTGCCAATCCACGGTAGGGAGCAGTGCTAACAATGGCCAGCCCTCCCCGGCCCTGGGGCTCGTGTCACCAAAGGGCAGAGTGGGCTGACGGACGGGAGGGCCAGCAGCGCGGGGGCAGAGAACTGGGAGCACACGATGCCACTCGAGCAGGGCTCATGTCTTGAGCCTCTCTGTCTTGGGGCACTGGTAACTACCTTGAGGCATATCCTCAGGCAGGGCAGTTGACACCCAGGGAGGCTCTGTTAAAAGATAAAATGATGCTTTTTTCTGTATTCTGGACTGAAGTCTCTAAAAACTGTTATACAAATCCCTAAATTACCTGCTTCTCCCACCTCTAAGAGAGATGGGCCAGAGGCATCAGCTGGCAGAATTCAAAATGCTTTTCCTGTGTATAACCATAAAGACAACCTCTTCTCCAGCATTTATGTGAGAACCACTAAAAGCAAAGCTACCTGTGACAAATACACCAATGAACTGTACTATTTACAGAGGATACTTTGAGGAAAATCACTATCTAGCTGCAATTTGCTTACTTGCTGAGCCCTTGACTCCTACTGAAGGTGTCCAGTGTCAGGTGTCAGAGTTCAAGAGGGTATCAACTACAAGGCATTGTTCAGCACATCATTAATCTCCCGAGGAGCTCCATCTGCAGCACACAGCCCTGCACACCAGCTGCAAACAATGGGGCACAGGGCTGGGAGTCAGCACTCCCACATGAGACTACTGCAACCCTGCAACAAACAGAATTAAGCAGTGCCTGGACAAGGCTGGCCTGAAACAGGATTCAGCTCGAGGCTAGGTCATGTGGCACAAGCTAATTGGAGCCAGCTTTGGGAGTAGGAAGCAAGACTTCAGAACCAGGGAGGGACTGCTCCTGTCTCAGCCACCAGTGGTGGTGGGAAGACCCACTGACCTTTGAATCGGGCCCTGCGTGAGTTATCCAGTTTTGCATTTTCAAAGCCCCTCAAAACTGTTTTTGGAAATGATGCAGATACTCAGCAACTGAAGTCATGCAGGAAGTCAGCGTGAGACCCAGGGAATGACCCCAGAGAATGGGAGCTATCAACCACCGTGACAGACCTGGTGTCTCGGAGGGCTCAGGGCTGAGGTAGTGCATGTCTTCAGTGTGGTATGTTAATAACAACCAGCACTTGAACTCCCCTGTTTTCGGTACACTCACCCAAACAAGCTTCCTCCTCCTGCTTTACAAAAAGCCAGGGTCATATCGGGGTGATGCATCTGCCTGACAGCTCAGGCATATGGATTTAACAATGTGTGCTAGAGACTCCTGGGATGAGCAGCTCAGAGAGGAGAGTTGTGCATGGCTGCTGGCATGCATCAGATGGCCTTCGTGGGTGCCTTGCCACAGATACAGCGTGGTCAGCCTACAGAATGGCAGTCATCCACAGCCACAGAGGATTGGGAACACACTCACTCCTTCAGCCCATGAACTTGTTGTCTCCCCACAAAATTTGTTGCTATTTCTCTGTGATTCTGGGTAACACTCTCAAGACAGGCAGCCTTTTCTGATAAACCTTGTAGTGGAGTGTTTAGCATAGTGCCTGGGCCTCTTACATCACCCTAATTCAAAAGCTAAAGAATAGTGAGACCTCTGCCAAGCAGGCAAAATAAAAACAGCAGCAAGAGCTCCGGTTGCCATTCATTCCCAAACGTACCACAGCGATGTGCCCAGCATCCCGCGGCTGCCACTGCCTGCGGCGCCAGGGCCCTGCACGGGCAGCTGTCAGGTACCTCTGCTGGACCTCCATTCAGCTTGGTGCTAGAGGCAGGACACTGCCCCACTGTGATCACTGGGCTTGCCACGTCAGATGAACATAAAATCCAGTGGTAGGCAGTCCCCTACATACCAGCACTGCAACAAGATCCTCATTAAGTCTGTACAAGTTATTGATTTTTTGATTCCCAGATCCCCACTAATTCATCCTTCATAGAGTCCTCCTTACTCATGCACTTGATGACTGCTTAAATGTTTTTCCAGCTGAGGAGCTGTGGTTACTAGACCACACCCAGAGAGCCTCCTAACTCAAATGAAGACCACCAGGGTCCACGTCTTGCTCCAGTTGTCATATATTTATTTAAATTATTTTGAAGAAGGAATCCATGGGAGAGAGTAAGAAACCTACTCAGTATTTCATAAATTGAAGTATCATCATATCTTTGTGAAAGATGTTTTCTCAAATCTTTAGGCTGGAAAGAAAATTGTATGTGGTCCTCTAGATTCTGAAAGAGTTAAAACTTATCAACTACAGACTAAAGCCACCATGGGTCATTTGGGTTAAAATTCCTACATTTAATCTCCCACTCTTTTCAAATACTTTACTTTTAGGAAGAGGTGGGGGGTTTTCTTGGCTGCTTTTCTTGTAATGCAATATTGTAACTTGTTTTGGAAAAGTTATGTATCACTATGTTACCTCCCACATTAACATTAAGAATGAGGAAATGTGTTAGCCTTTTTCGTTTCTCTAATAATAAAATGGTTAGCTTGTGGACAATTTTTCAAGGAGCAAAATCTGATGGAACAAAATTTAATGTAAATGAAGTCTTCCATTAGTGCTTCCAAAAAGGAAAAAACTGTGTGCTTCCATAATCAATATTACAAGCATATAGTAATACCATAATTTAAAATAATTAAGCTAAATATGCATAATCCATCATTGGCAAACACAGGAGGGACTACATTTGTGTGTGAGGTCAGACTTAGTTTCAAGTATCCCAATGGTGGGCTAATTAACTTCATCCCAAATGACGTGTGGTGGACTGCTTCATCTCCTAAGTTGCAGTAGAGGTTAACAGGATAAAAAGAAAAAGCCTGTGTAGAAGCACCAGCGTATTACAAAGCCACATGTTCTGAGGTTCCTCAGCTGTTAATCCTCAATTCAAATGTCTTTGCCATTTTGAAGAGGTGAATACTATAAGTCTCTCTCCCATTCTCAGATATTCAACTTACTGAGCTTTGCAGTCCCACAGCACCCAGGCACCCAGTGACCTTGGGGGACAGCAGATCTTTAAGGAGAAAAGGATGTTGTCCATGAACTGGACAGTATTACTTCCAGTAGCCAACATATGGCAACATCAATCACCTCCTCTTGTGTATTTGGGCAAGCTGTGAACCACAACTGAAGGGAAAAAAAAAAAAAAAAAAAAGAAGAAAGAAAAGAGGAGGAAAACATCATATTTGGCAGGCAACCTTTACTGAAGAAGGAAACAGTCAAACACTAGATTCTCAAAGAAAGCAAGTCAGCAAAGTTGCTTTGAGGTCGTATAAAGCCATGTAAGTTCAGTAAGACAACTCCTCACTGGGTGTAACTTCTCATAAAAATGGCTCAACAAAAGTGTGTTGCTTTTCCAAAGTTCTCTATCTTACCATGATTCGCTCTTGCTTTATTTAATCCCCACAGACATTCCAAGTCCTATTTTTACCTCCTTTGTTATGTTTTTGTTTATCTACACAGCTATCAAGACAGACTGCCAGGCAATTATCTGTTGGAACCAGTCAGTCTCATTACGAATGTGCAAACTTCTACAATAGTTGACACATTCTCCAAAAGAAACACTCATTGTCAGATCACCTTCTAGGTCATCATCGCTGGGCTCGTGGAAGGCACCATGTACACAGCAACAAAGGACAGTCAACACTTTGGCCAAATGTGCAGCCAGCACTTTTGTCTGGCTGAGTCTTTCCAGTTCCTTCCTGCAGCCCTGGAAAAAAAAAGCAGGCATTGTGCAGGCAGGGAGAAAAATCCCTAGTGCCCAGCACCTGTGCAAGAGCTCAGAGTGCATTATACTTATCCAAGTTTGCAAATAAGGGCCGCCACTGTGATTCCTGAACAAAAGGAGCTATTAAGATAAGCGAAACTCTTGCTCCCTTTCCTGCCAGCTGAGTAGCATCCTGATCCCCTGAGTACTTCAGGAGCCTCCCTGCTCCCAGCTGGCTCTGCCCACTGCCGAGGCAGGGCAAGCTGCTTGGCAGCCCGGGGTTGGAGTTCAACATTTCCTCCCTTCCTGATCTCATTAGCATGAGACTCAGACAGAGCTGCTCCATTCAGAGCCCTGGCCTCCGCTTGGTTTGGGGGGTCTCTAATTCCTGTTTCTGGCCACTGTGCAACCAAAGAGAAAGCAGGGGGTGAAATTATCTGACACTGCTCCTTTCTGAGGGGAACAATGGCTGCTGGTAATCAAGCAAAATGCCATCAGCTAATGAAGCTCTTACGAAAAATACACATTAATATTTTGGTAAAGCTATATCCTGAGAAATTAGTATTTCTCCTTCCAGAACAACTTACGGGGCATGAGAGATAAATTGCAGCCATCCCAGAGTTTCTGTTTCTTCCTAACAAGTTGCAGAAAGGTAGAAATGGAGAGAAGGATCACATGGAGATTACAACCCTTTAAAATCTATTCCCTTATAATGCACAACTGCCTTTTCCACACAGGAATAAAAAATCTTATAAGGTATCATATATATTTAAAAAAATATGCATGCATATAATATGCATATATTTTAAACGGGGTTTTAAAACACCATCTAGTAACCTCTCCTGAAGATTAGTACATGATAGCTTCTCCCTTTGGAGAAAGAAATGAGGAAATAGAAACGTTTATGAAGGTGTGACTCCCCTTGCTCCCTAGCTGTAAATGAAGTCTGCATCTGGCTTGGGTAATTCTACATTCTTGTTCTATTTCCAAGATAAGAAAACAGGTGATAAAACAGTTGTGTGACTGATATGCAGATCTCCTACCCATCACTGTCTAGTTCTTGGGAGGTAACTGAGCTAAATGCTGGAAAGCCCAGGTTCTGTGCCCAGGAAGGCAAGGTGTTTTGCCTGAGTTTGTCTTTCTTGCCTATTTGGAATTCAGATCTGCTTGGGAAGGGACTGAGTACGTGCACACTGCCTGGCAGGAGGGGTATAATGAGTCCATGCACCATCATTCTCTGTTACATTGCCCTATATGCTGTAAACACACAATGTTAATTCATTCTGTGCACTCTGTGTACCCTGCTAAAAGACTAATGTACTATACTGTGTTGTACAAGACCTAATTTCTGGTTTTACTTACATAAATGCCATTTAAGAAGATCAATGTCTTGACATGCTCAGCAGGACAGATCTCAGCATGACAAGTGATTAACATTGCTGAACCATTTGACCTTTATCTTCCTAGAACCATCAGAGATTGATTTATTTTGCTTTGTTGCCCAAACTTTGTTCCTTAAATCAAATACAATCACCTTTCTTTACTTACATAGGTACATCAGCCTTTGTATCTCCTATGGGTTCCCCTCACTTCTTCAGTCCTGGTCATCTTTAGAATGCTGGAATTGGCTTTGAAAAAAGTTGGCAGCTTCAAATAGAAGCAGATCACTGGCCATCTGACCTTGTCTCCAAGATGGAGCTCCCAAAAATAAAATGCATTTTTTCCTTAAAATCATGCTATCTTTGCTGCTGCTGGTAAACCAACTCCCACTTAGGGCTTTTGACTGCCCTTCTTTGTAGAATGGTTGCTTAAAGGCCCCTCGAGACCACAAAAGAGTTAAAAGTGACCCAACCTCTGCCACAGCCCCTATTTCCACTGTACTGCTCCTTCTCACATTAAGGGGCAGATTTTTGCTATTTTAATATGCTCTGTGAGGAACAAGGCAGCTTTAAAGTCTTAAACAGAAAAGCAATCTTCAAAGCAGCCCAGAACCTGCTTCAGGTAGGAATGTGAAGAGATGGAATAAAGAGCGTGGGAGGAATGGTATTATTTTGGAAACAGGGAAATCCCAATTTTATTAACATCTCTGAAGAATCCAAATCTATCTGCACCTGGGATTTTCCCCAGTGGGATGGGGAAGTGCATTTTTCCGTTGGATAAAAATCTGGATACAGGGCCAAACTGAAAAATTCACGTAAACCAGAATATTTCCAGTCCAAAAACGAACTGCTTATGAAATAGCTGTGCTTCCTTTGGAAATTGGTAGTCCTTCATCACTGCACAGTTTCAGATTTGCTTTGTCTTTCCTGCGAAAGTGTCACATTTTATTTTGTTACAGGGCTTGCTAACAAAAAATATTGCAAAAATAGTTTATCACTTGATGTTGACTTAAACAAAATGCGTGAATGCTGGTGCCTGATGAGGAATAAGGTGATATCTAACAGCCTTCCACAGTCATGGTGGAGAGCTCTGAGTCTGAAATAGAAGCTTCTGGCCCTTGTTGCTCCCTTTGCACAATTATATGGGAGAGATGCACCCGCACCACCTGGCATGGAGCTCGCACATGGCCTCAGGTGTGGCCACTGAAAATGGTGTTTCTCTGTTTTGCTGCTGCTCCCCAGCGTGCACAGAGAGCACGGGCAGAAATGACTGTCTGCATGATCACAATATCTAGTAGTGCAGCACCTTAAAGCCCATCCTTCCTCCCAGGAAAGGGAATGTTGGCTGAATGGCTTGGCTTGGCTTGCCTCAGAGCCTGGGGTAGCCCCACCTGGTCCTTTGTGTAGGAGCAAATGGATAAAAAATCTGAGATGGAAGAGTACAGACTTCCAGGAGCAAAGTTGCAGGAGATGCATGGTCTTGTACCCTTGTACTTATACCACATGCCTATGGGACAGACACATGGCTGGGCAAAAGAAATAAAGCAATAATAACAAATACATGTATTTCAATTACTAAAATGCTCCCCTACACCAGGCCACAAGCCTAAAAACTCCATCTGTTTATTTAATTGCAGTTTACCAGGATCATTGTAATTAGAGATAAAATAGATCTGTTAGATTATCCAGTTTATTTTACTGCAAGAGTGGTAACTTAATAAGACATATTAACATATTAAATTCATCCTGCCCTAGATCTCAGCCAAAATGCTGAAGAGATAAGAGACATTAATGCAGTTTGCCTTCATAATAAAATGGTTGATATCTGCTTTATTTTGGCTTGCAGTGCTACTGTGAGTCATGCTAAGGAAAGGCTTTTTCTGTCCTTGTTTTACCTGTAATCTGAACCTGGTTGCATTGTTCAGAGCACCTCCTGACCATATTGCTCTGGTTGTAATTAACCACAGCACAGGGCTTTGGATTCCTGATGCAAATAATATCCCAGAAAGTTACTCTGGATCGAAGTGATGTTTCCCAGAGCACTTGCAGTAGTATTTCATTCTGAGCTACAGGTTGCAGCTGGTCTGTCTCTCACTGTGTGCTGCTAAGTGCTTAGACTGGCACTTTATTATCAGAATAGAACAAATCTAGGCTAATGTGTGTAGTATAAAGAGTCCCAGGGAGCCAGGGCTCCTCATTCTCCAACCATTCTTTCCAGTTTTTCTGCTGTTGCACTCCGGATAATTGCAGTTTAATTGGGTGACATGAAATGAAAACTGTGTCCACATTATCCAGGATTATCTCTTTTTCCTGAAGCCTGCCACCAATTGAAAGGAGCCCATTTATCAGTCCAAAGAGCTGTGCTCAGTTGCTTTTACGAGCTGGGAAGAGTGTGAGAACAGGCTGGAAATGGGAGAAAAGGACTTGACAGCTAAGAAAAATTATTTCAGTTGTTTATCACCAGGAAAGTTTATCTGATTCTTTACAAAATGATATGGAGGCTCAGAGTGTCAAGCCATGAATAATGAACATTGACCAAGTTTGCTTCCTCAACTTGATGTGCTCAAACACTGCCTCCCTTTTGTGTGGGCACAGATCAACTTTAAAAGCTTCTTTCAGGCAGCATGAATGCACTTCATTTTACCAAAAAGAACTTTGTATTGATAGCTAGGAAAAAGGGAGGTTGTTTAAAAAGGAAGGGTAGACAATCAGGACAAAATGAAGAGCTTTCAGTTTCCATTATGAGCATGTCGCTCTATTCTTCTCAGCTGTTTATACATTCCCAGCACAATAATGCCTCTTTGCAGTAATATGTTTCCCCTTTTACACTATTCATATTGAAAAAAGCCCTCACATCATGACCACAGTAATAAATACTATAGAAATGTGGGTATGGTGTCAATTTGCATTCTGTGAGAAGATCAAGGTAAACCTAAAGGCCAAAAGAATATTCCACTAATGCTCATTCATCATTCTACAGTCCAGGTAACAGAAGGACCTTGTCACTACACCGTACACCCTTTCAATTGCTAGTGCATCTGTGTGAATATTTTAGCCTAATGCACTGATTGTTAAATAGAAAGAGCAGTCTTTGAAATTGTCTACTGCACTCAAATCCCTTGCTGCACAAGGTCTGGGCAGGAGTGGTTTCTATTCAGAAGGAAATATAAGGCATTAGTTCAGTAAGCACACTGTGTATGAAAGCGACTGAAGATATTAGGAGTTATTAAATTAAAGTTTGCAAAGAAAAAAGCTCATGAACTACGAGTGGCTACTGTAAACGTATCCTAAATAAACACAGAGGAAAGAAAACACATTGATCAGTAGCTCTCCAGGCACTTCTGATTATAAATCCAACAAAGAGGGATCTGAATATGTACCTAGTAATAAATTTCCCTTTTCCATCCCTTATGGTTCCTTAAATCATTGGTCAGCTGCGCTAATTAACATTTACAACACACCTCAGAGGCGTTTCACAAACACACACAGAAGCTGAGCCTTGCTGGCATGAAATCCTCCTTGCTTGTGCAGTGGCCTGGGTCTGCTCTATATGGCCAAAACATTATTGTCAAACCTGGTCCTGAGCCCATGGACAGCAAATGGAAAAGACTTTTCTTTGTACGAGTGGCCCTGGGATCAGCTCATTCCATGTGTCTGTGTGCTGGGTGTTCTCCAAGAAACAAAAATAATATTCAGAGCTTGCACTTCCACTTTTTGTTTAATACTTAATTGACTTAAATGTCATGCTTTGGGTCTCAAGCCAATCTCTAACTATTGAAGGAGGCAACAAGACAATGCAAAAGGCTTTATTCTGTATTTGCCCACTGGGAACTTTTTGACGCATCTTTGGGGTTTTGAATGCCTGCTGGACAGGGTGAAGCTTGGAGCAGGTCCAGTGTGACAGTTCTGGTTTGCCTGTTACCATGCTGGGAGGTGGTGTTTTAAATATTTGAAAAGGGAGCAATAGGAATAGGAATAGGAAAAGGAATACTTTAGGATATCACAGTCAAGAGTTCGTAAATCTAACAAAAAAAAAAAAAGATGAGATGTCATCTAACCTTAATGTAGTTAATTGTACCATGAAATCTGTCCCTGAATGGTGGCTATTCATTTCATGGAAGTCAAATTGCTCCATATTCATCCATCATCTAACTAAATTCCTCCATCCCTTTTCTACTTTCCTCTATCTTAAACCATTATTATAAATTAAACCTATAGGAAGCATAACCTCTTCTACTTTTCAAGAAGTGAACTATGGAGACAAACAACAAAGGAGCTGGAATCTCATACAGGCTGAGATATTTACTAGCAAAGTCTCACAGGGCAAACATTTTGACAATTAGGAACATTAAATGCATACTCTTGGAAGAATGTATCTTTATGTTCATGTATTGCAGTTTGACAATTTCTATCATGTAGAATCTATTTTTTGTACTCTCTTGTGCAAATTTACCAGAGGAACATACACAGTAAGCATTAACAAAAATACACACTGAGAAGCCCAGCACTTGTCATCATAGCATATAGCCAAATCTAGGGAGGTGAAACTTGTCTTAACCCATGAAAATTAACAGCTCCCCATCTGGGAAGAGTGGTGAACATTTATAAAGGCTCACTAATGTACATGTCCCAGGAAGCATCCTCCTTTTGTGAACAACAGATTATAAAAGTTACTCTCTCCTCTTGGTCTATGACTGACAACTTTTTTTGGTTCGTTGTATTGCCAATTCATATATTTGTAAGTGAAGAAATGTCTGTCTCTTGATAAAGGGAAAAAAACCCCAACCTAGCATATTTTATCTGATCTTTAATTTTGAAATACCAATGTCTGTAAGATGTGTTTTATTAGAAAAGGTAGTTGCAGTACCCTCTGTTTTTCTCAGTTATCTGTATTTTTAGATGGCCTATCTTTCCCTTTTAGTTCAAGAGATTGCTGCTGAGAAAGGAAAAGATATGACTTGTCTCTTTGTATAATGAATTTTTATAACTTTGCTTTGAATGTTCTTCAAATTAATGGCCTGTGTCTCTCTATATATACTCAGGATTTTCATTAGAGTTCTAAGGGTCACTCACTGAGGAGGTGTGAAATGACAGGACTGCACTTAAGAAAAAAGCCACTATTCTAATTTCTACTTAAATGAAGCCCTGCCTCCATTTTTAAATTAATGAATAAGAGGAGTCAAGTGTGGAGTAAGGCAGGCCAGAATATTTGTCTAAAACATATATGGGTCTTTAATAAGACACCAGCTTGTAAAGTATCCTGACTTTCGCATGGTGTAAAGCAGATGACTCTTCAGTTTCAGAAACATTTGCTGATGATACAGCAGGTGTGATATGTTCCATAACATGTCTCCCTTGCCTTCACATGTTGGCTCCTCACTGTACTGAATGCAAACTCCCTTCAGCTAAATTAGGGATGCTTCATGGGACCTGATAATGGAGGCACATCCTGTAGGAAGACAGTCAAAACAAGGCAAAAAAAGAGAGATTGTACAGGATGCATTTTGATGGAGAACCCTGTGCAAACTTGCAGATGATTTTAGCTTCAGGTTTTCTAGGTCTTTAGCTCCTGACTCTGAAACCAACTTCCCTGTTAGCAGCATGGAATAAGCCAAGGTATTTCTAGAAGTGAGGAAAAAAATGTGTCTGTACCATTGTACTGGACTCTAGTAACACCTTGTTTTGAATGTACAGTTTTAGGCGTAGCAACCATGAAAATTTAATCCCATACATTGAGAGAATCATTAGCAGGAAAAGTGAGTCTGTTCTCACATAAAGTTCTAGAAGATACTGGTTTCATTAGCTGCTTAAAATCAGATGTAATCACATCTGATCACTACTGATGTTTACTACCCTGACATATTTGCAGACTGGAGTTCTGCATCTAAGGAGTATGTTGGCAAAAGAACCAATAGATACGAACTGGCCATGGGTAAACTTTGCCTGGGAAAGGGGGTTCTCTGCTGTCAGAAGGCAGAAGGTTTGGATCAACCTTTTATTTGGAAAAGAAAGAACAAAATGCTTGTAGCACTAGAGAGACAGAGTTCTCCGTGCTTTCTAAATCCATCATGTGGCCAGTGTGCTTGCAATAACAGATGACTGAACTGAATGATAGGTTCCTGCTGGTCCTGTATTCCTGGGGTTTTTCTGTCATCTTCCTTGTTCCTGGTTTCCTTGATTTATTTCCATCTTGCCTTTTTTTTTCACTCTTTCCTATAAGAAGATAAGGACTTTAGAGGAGAAACAAAGCAATGCTCATAAATGATATATGGTTTGTCAGCGCCCAGGGATCTGACTAAGCAGACTTCTGACTAAGCAACGTTCTGCAGGAAGCCATGGCATTGCAAATAGTTAGACACTGCATTTCATCAGTGGAAGATACTTTAGGTGCCCCCTTTTTCTGTCACTTGTAAGGGCACAGAGTGTGGAAGACATGTCCCTATCTAGATTTAGTCAGCTGTATTCATTATAGGCAGTGAAGGCTCACCTGAACCAGTTCACCAGGAGAGATAAAACAATCAAGTTGTCACTTAGCATTTATGCTCTAGACACCTATCAAATAGGAATTGCACTGATATCAACAATCCTCAAATAGCCCCACAAACTGCAAATCCTACAGTATCTTATTTATGTGTACATGCCAGAGTTGTCATACTTGCTTCAAACTGTGAAATTCATAAATCAGGATTTGAAAAGGCATACATTATAGTTGGTTTCAGATAATAATATTATGAGTTAGAGATGAAAGGAAACAGGTTGGCCAAACATCAATCCAATTCCAAACTGGTCTCTGTTTTTCTAAAAAAATAAATAAAAAAATTGAACACACTTATCCTTTTTCATCCAATTTCACATTTTTAAAGAAGATTTGAAAGCAATCATCTTTACGATTCTATATGTGGAAGGTAGCTCTGCTCAAACCCTTCATGTCAATTAATTACAACTCTGTAAAGTGAAAATCAACTCCAGATTCCTGGGCATTCAAATTTAAAAGTCTACAGTGTAGATGCCTAATGTGAGTGTTTCAGGTCTCAGCTGAGTGTTTCAGGAATGACTGAGATGTCGCTGCAGATGCATAAATGTTTACTGTCCTTTGAACCTGTCCTAAGGTGTCCAAGATATCTTCATGGTACTGGTAGAACTGATGAGACCTGATGGGTACTGGAAGAGGAGCTGGATGGAGGCTACTCTGGTTACCTAATTTTATGCAGCTGAATCCACCACTACTCAGTACAGTCAATCGTATAGGGTCAATGGTATCTGCAGGATTCCTTGTTGCATGCCAGAGACATTATGCTGAGCAATGCCTTCCACTTCCATGGATTCAGACACCACTGAGCACACAAGAACTTTGCCTCTTTTCAATCCATTGTGCTTCCCCACCACACTGAAACACTAACCCTGCATTGCACTGCAGTTCACAGCTAACATGACCAGTCCCCACTTATAATCTTTTTCCCTACTACACCACTTGTCCATTTTTATTGAAAATGCCCCCTTCTGTTTCTTTATTCACACACAGAGCCATGGAGATGTCCTTAATTTTCCCTCTCTGCCTCCTGCTATACCTGCACTGTCTCCTTGTTTGATTGTTTTTCATTTTAATAATGCACTTAGGATTGTTTGCAGCAGCCAAGGTATACATGCAGTTTTTAAATCCCTCATAATGTCTGCATTGTTCTGTGACACCTACATTATATCAGTTCTATCTGAGCTCTGCTGCCATTAAAAGGAGGTTCCTTTCCTTGGACAGATAATTTCATGCCTTTCACCAAATCTTTTTGTTTGACCCCAGCTTCTAACAAAACCGAGTGGAAAATTTTCATGCTGACCTTACTGAATCTTAGGCTTTTTATCCCCTACCATGTTCCTCTTCATGCCCTTCACCCCAGCAGTACCAGCCTTGCTAGTCCCTTTATTGTTTTCTCCCACACACATCAATGTCTCTCTTTTCAGCTAGAGTTTGTAGTGCCTTTCTATCCCTCTCCTCTGTCAAGTGTGTCCTAAAAGTTCATCCTTATGAAACACCCACAAGCATTATGCCATACTGGAAATGTTAACTGTTCTTGTGCTGCATCCTGGATGTTGATGGACCAGATGAGCTACTTGCCATGCGCAAGACTGAGGTGGCCATTAGGAATGACAGCTCTGATAGGAGGCAGGCTTAATTTGAGAAAGTAGAGTAATAGCCTGGACAACTCTAATGAATTTTGGTGAAGGTTCACATTCTGAAATCTGATGCGAGAGTCTTCTACTGGCACTTGTTGAAAGCCACCTTGGCTCTCAGAGGTCATCCCTTTCTTGGAGTGGGCATGACACTCCATGTCTTTTCCACCTTGAAGCCATTTCAGTGTTCTCATGGGGAAAAGACATGATGATGGTTATTGAAACCATATTGAGAGCACATTAAGAGCCATTTAAAACTGGACTTGGGATGGAGTCTTTATGGATTTGCAGTGACAACAATCTCTGAGGGCAATAGGTTAGAGATCAAACAACATGCACAAATGCTACTGAGAAACTTGCTGGTTACATTCATAATAATTAGTTGGTTTTAACAACAGTTTCTTAAACTGTAACCTCACTCAAACTGGGATTGCTTTAATCTCTATAAACTTGCCTGGATGAGGCTAGAAGATGCATTTTTGTAAGTGTCAGAGTAAAATGATTTATCTAGCACTTAAAACCTCAAATGGGCTGGGCAAGTAATAATTTAGCATTGTAGCTACTACAAATGAATCTTCTGCTTCACCTTTTCTCATTTTTATTATTTATGACGGTGCAACCTTTCACTCTGAGCTTGTTAACACTGTGTCATCCAGGGATATGCCTCCAGATTGGTGACTACCACTTGGAAACATTGGGAGAACAGGTAGTTCCCAGTCCATGCTTCCCCAGCTGTGCGCCACACATGCTGGGACAGGACTCTGGCAGTGCAGGAGAAGAGTGAGGTAGTGGAAGTATCCATAAGGCTGCCGTTTGTGTCTGCCTCAGACACGAGGGCTTTTCAGCACTCTGAAGCTTGTTAGTTGCTCCTCTTGAGCTTACAGCAAGGAAAACATTATTGCACCCCTAAGCCTCCACATGGCAGTCACTGCCAAGAAACCACCTTGCTGAACAACACATGAAGAAAGTCAGCCAGGCTAAGAAGCCTCATTCTCTTTTACAGACATTGCCTCTAGCTGGAGGACACTGAGCCTCATCTGTCTCCTGCCAGGCACCCACTGTTGGCCTGCTTGGGCAAGGCTCCTCAGGGGAGGGTCTTTGGGCTCACACATGGCAAGGGGGGAAAGAAAGGGGCTGCCAAACTCCCAGCTCTCAGTGTAAAGGACACACAGTATGGGGATACCTTGGAAATGAGGGGCACAGGAATTTCCTCTTCCATCAACATCACTTCACATATCACAAAACTATTCTGCTCCTTCTTAAGAAGGGACTCATTTCCCCCATATCTGATTGCTATTACAAAACTTCATAACTCAAAATACTTTGACTTCCAGCTGAAAGATATCAAGAATAAGCTTACCAATATTAATTATTGTCCTTCAGGTTGCTCTTCTCCTGCCCTGCACGTTCTCATGCCCTTCTGCATGGCACCTCAGCTTTGTTTGCTGAGCCAAGCATCAAAAGCACTTGTAATATCTTCTTTTCAAAGAGGATCTACATTATCCCAGCCATCTGAGGAGTCCTCCTCTATACTCATTACAGAATGTGGTGCCCCCTTCCCCCTAGACCCTCTGACCTCTGTCCAGGGGACCACAGTCCCACTGCCTGCATGGCAATGATGGCAGCAGCTGCAGCCTCATAGGCTTGTTTGTGCCAACTTGGCACTTCTTTCCTTACTCTTTAACTGGCCTGGCAATAGTATTTCCCTGCATTTATTTGCAATACCTTGACTGATTTTGAGCTTTTTTTCTTGATGTTTGTGGGGTTTTTTTTTGTTTTGTTTGTTTGTGATTTTAAAAATACCATGCGTATTTCTTGGCTGCTTCACAACTGGCAACTCAGACAGAAACTCTGACCAACAGACATACCCAAGTCCTTCTACTCTGCACTTTCTTCCAAGTGGGAATCTCTAAGCTGTCAGCAGAAATTCCTGTGAGCAATTCCTCCAGCTCCCTCCACTGCATTATGAATTGTATTCTTCATCAGAATTCTGAGCCAGGATGCCCATTTTATTTTGCAGGATATCCGATTCATCTCTGAGTATTAATGATGTTGTCTAATGAGGCCAACAATTAGCTTCTGATGGTGTTGACCTGATGTCATCTCTTCAATAATTTATTTCCTTCAAGATTAATATTTTCTGCATTTTGCATTGCTGGCTGCATATAGCAGTCTGGATCTGCCCTAGGAAGAAGGGAGAAAGGTGAGGAAGAAGAATGTCAGCCTTCCTTGAAGGTCTGGCTGCTCCCCAGGGCACGGGTTTCCTCTTCCTCTAGGTCCCAGGGTTCACAGAGCTGGAAAGCTCAGTCCTGGTTTTAAAGGAAAGCAAAACCAAGCAACTTGCCTGAACCACTGCTGCATTCCCTCCTTTTCCAAAGGAGAGTAGGAGAGGTTTTAGTACATAAAGCTCTGATCTTATGTAGAGGGCCAGGTTCTCTGTGTTAGCAGTGAAGTATAAGGCAGCTTTTCATTCTCTCGATGCTCCTGTTGGATTTTGCAGGGAGACCTAACCTCTGCAGGTCCCCTGCAAGTAATCTAAAGCAGGCTGCTACTCCAAGTACTTTATTAGCAACTGATAACCGTCTCTCAGCCAGCCCTTGGACTCAAGCTGGACTGCAGTAATGAAGTGGGCTGATACAAAACTGCTTGTCTATATGAGTGGAGTGACAGGGAGGGATTGCAGCATCCGAGTTCTCAGCAGCTGTGACATTGCCATCATGCTGGAATAAAGGGCTTTAATTTTTGTCATGGGATCAGGTGACTACTACCCATGGCCATTTGTAGCCATTATTATCCAAAATGTTGGCTGTGAGAGGGAAGTACAAGAGTTAAAATAGCCAGTGACCCTCTCAGTCAAATAACATTGACCTTAATGCATGTAAGACAGAGAGTGTATTTCCACGATAGGTGATGTTAAATATAACAATAGTTTGAAATCTCTGGCCATCGCATTCAAATCTTGGCTTAAACAAGAATCAAAAATTAAATTGGCAGTGCCCATCTTCTGCTTTCACATCATGAGAACTGCTCTGTATGTTGCACATGCCAAAGTGTATAGCAAGTTTGGGAATGAATGAGGACTACCTTGGGAAAGCACAGCCAGTTTGGAAAAGCAGTTTTGGTAGGCAAGTCTGCACATGTGAGCCAATACTATTTTGTCCTTACCTGGACTTCCTAACCGTCCACAAGCAGAAGGCAGAGACACCAAAATCTAACAGAAGATGTGGAATCCTCCTATGGTGGAAGAAAAGTGCTGTGTGAGGTGTTGGTGTTATCGGGTGTCTGAGAGTACCCATGGTGTGGAGGTCCCCTGAGTCACCCACTCATTTACCACGGGTGCCTGAACACACTGCCAGGGCACAGGAGGAGCAGAACTGCCCCACAAAGTGGGGACAAGGTGCAGGGGTGCTGCAGAGACCCTGTGCCACCCCAGAGGACGGGGGCTTGGGGGTCCCATCAGGGCCAGTAAAGCTTAGTGGTGCTCATGGTAACCTAACAAATACAAACTATTAATTTCTGAAAGTCAAATTTGATTTGATCTGCCAAAACTAATTTCAAGGTGCCTGATGTGAATAGCTCCACAAAGGACCAATTTTTGGAAGATAGAAGGCTAGCATATCACCAGGGCAATGCTAGACCTATTCAGCTTCCAGCCACACACAAAACCCCTCGCCTGGACATTTGTCTTCATTTATCTGAAGTATTTAAATATCTCATTGTTCACAGTATGCTCCTCTGTAAACACAGGAAAAACTCCTATTAGCTTGGAAAAGAAAGAGGAAATGAAGAGATAACCACCACAGTCATTAACAATAGCTGGT
Organism: Ammospiza caudacuta; assembly: GCF_027887145.1. Taxonomy (NCBI): domain Eukaryota; kingdom Metazoa; phylum Chordata; class Aves; order Passeriformes; family Passerellidae; genus Ammospiza; species Ammospiza caudacuta. The sequence continues at coordinate 79,834,399 of NC_080594.1, forward strand.
ATACAAATAACCGTCCTTTTAAACATACAGCTTGCTGTATTCCACTTGCTCCTGAAGAAACAACAGATTGTGGTCGTATGTGAAATCATTGCAGGGGCTGTTGCACTCTCCTATCTTTCCACCCTTGCTGGCTGCTGGAGTAAGCAAGAGGGTACTGGAAGAGGCAGTTCCCTGGGAAAGCAGTTCCCTCCCCTGACATAACCTCCAGAGCCTTTCCTGAGCCCTCTCAGAAGTGTAGGCACAAATTACAGAGAAACCTTTCCTCAGCAGTAACCAGGCCCTGAGGATTGTTTTTAGTATTGCAAAGTCTCTTGCAGGCCCAAATAAATAAAGACAAAACACGCAGAAAATGCAGAGTGCAAGACTGGGATGTTGGAAGACAGTTGGTACAACATGGAAAAAAATACAATGAGAAAATGTAACATGGCACTCTGGATTGCCATGCTACTTGAGCACAAGACCTTTTCCATATCAAATTTAAGGAAAATTAGCATTTCCAAAGTTAGAAGTCCCATTTTCCATGAATGAAGGCTGCCAGGTCCAGGTGCTTGTGCTCTTGCCTCCCATCCCCACCCAGACACACAAATACTTATTGATATCAAACAGCTTCCAGCATGATCCTTTTTGAATCCAGTCCAAACTTCCCATTGACATTGACTCAAAACAGTGTGTGCATCACAGCAAGAACAAGAAAAGAGTGATATTGTTTTATTGACTGAAATAAAAGTTCAGAGAAAAAATTATGATAAAGAAAGAGCAAAAGCAGAAAATGTATCTCCCATGCTTAGGAAGTCATTCAACCTATGAATGACTTCTGCAGAAGTCCCTTGAAATACATGTTTTGAATCTATATGAGCTACAAGAACGTGTATGTTGCACAGCTCTACATTGTTGCTACAGTCACTTACACGCCAAGCCATCCTCTGCTCCCTCTGATACTGGACCTATTGTGCTGCTCCACACAAGAGCCCTGTCACCTCAGCCCTGCTTTCCATATGGATAAGCTTTTCATTCCCTGCCCATTCATTGAGTAAGACTCAAGGAATCAGGATGTCATTGGGTCTCTGGTTTTGTCCCTCTAAGACTGCAAGAGAAACGAGTCCTTATTTCTTTTTTATGTTGCACAGAGCCAGGAGGAAAGGAGATTGATTTGTGAAACACTAAGCAGTGTAATTTTGTGATGGAGCCAACAAAATTCTTCTCCTCAGCTCTACCATGAGGAATTCTCTGCTTTACCATGAGAAGCTATTTTTATGAATCAAGTTGTTGGCACAGCGTACCCAAAACACCCACACCTCACTCCCATCATTTTATGTCTGTGGCACTGTCCAAAAGAAAGTGCATTGCTGCTGTAAAACCAAAGCAAACTTGTGCTACAAATTGCTGTGTTGTGGCCAGTTGTTCTCATGACACTCAGCTCTTGTATTCTGCTATAGGTGATCTTCAGAAAAGAAGGCAAGAACAAACCTCCTTTTGTAAGGTAATGGGCTGATCTATTCCCTTTGTGATGGGAAGGATCTGACTTTTTTTTCCCAGGGGGATTGGTGTAAAATTGACTTTGACAATGGCATCCATCAAGACCAAATTTCCTCTATTTCCAATCAGGTAGTAAAATTCAAGGCATATAAATAAATTCATAACTCAGCCCGCTGTCTTGCAGATGTTAATTTCCTCAACACTTGTTGTACAGGAAGCTTAAAAACACTGAACTTAAATGGGTATTTTTGGCATGACTTAATTCTAACCTTTCAGGTATCATAAAAAGGAGCCAGAAGACATTTATGTCAGACAAGCATGTGTGCCGCCCTTCTGAGCTGTGCTGGGACAAATGCAGTGCTGCCTCAGTGCAGCCCTGGCACGGGAGCCGAGGGGGAGCAAATTGCTGGCTGTCACTAGGCAAGGATATCTATTTGACAGCAAAAGATTGCATGACGTATTTGGGGATTTCTGGATGGTGCTTGCATGGCTGCACCCAATACATATTGCAAACCACTTTCAGGAATCCCCTTCTGAAGGTGGTTGACTGGGACAAGAGCCATATTTTCCCAGCTCAGGAGGCTGGGTGTGAACACAGTGTTCAGTGAAACCTTCAGAATGGTGGTCTCTAAAGGGTTACAACTAAAATGTCTGTAGAAAATCAGCTTTAAAATGTTATACAACAAAACATGTTATTGCTGGTATTTGAGTCAGGCTTGATAATGCATTTCAGGCTAAAATATTTCTTTGATTGTCACAGAAATATACGGAGAGCCAAGTGTTTGCTTTCAATGTGCAGAATATATTTGGTTGCATTTCATTACCAGAGGCTAATTGTCTGAGAAACAGTTTTCACTTCCAGCATTCCTGATACGGTAAAAAAAAAACAAGCCAGAGAAAGGCTACTGAGAACCAAGAAGCCTTATGTTGCCGATTATTTAAGAGTGAAAGGATTACTAGTGGCAGTGAGTATTTAGGCACTTTTTGAAAGAAATGTAGGTTAGTTCTTGGATTGATGTGGGTGCCCAGCGATCCTGCCCATTACTGAAGTTAGAGCACCACGTGTGTACTGGCTGTTTATAAATACCTCAATAGCCGTTTTCAGTAAAATATGGAAATTCCTTCGTTCTGTGGCTGTTCTCTGTTAGATCATTAAGCATGTCAATACTGCTGAACAATCAAACAGGGGGAAAATGGTTTAATCTGCTTATGCTGGAGTGCTTATTTATTACAATCATTCATCAAGAAGACCTGAAAAAAAGGAGGTTGATTATATCCATTGGTTAAATACCGCATGGTACACAAATGTGGCAAACACAAGAAAAAGATGGGCATCCTGCCTGATAAAGAATTACACTGAAAGTGAAAGGCTGACCTACAGTCAGCACATGTTAATCATTTTTACACCAAAGTGAGTGTAACGTTTCTATAGGGAAATTACTTCAATCTGGTCAGTGCAAGGAGCAGTTTGTATAATCGGATTGCAAATAAGGTTTGATCACATTCCAGCTTAATCTACTCTCTGAGCACCATTTACAGCACTAAATCAAACACTGGGAAGCTGCAGGTGCTGCTTTACAGTCATTACACCCAAGGGGCAGGGACTTGGTAATAAACAGCAAATAAATTGAAGCACTGACTTGCCTGCTACAGGGCATTTCTAATTATCCTCTAGTTTAGCTGGAAATTGTCATGCTCTCATCACAGACTATTTTAACTGCTGCTGAATAAGTGTGACACTTTTAGACTGAATTAACTGAGAATATGAAGAAATGCCTTCCTTTTTTCTTTCTTTCTTTTTTTTTTTTTTTTTTTTTTTTATGCTGGATCAGAATGTAACTTGCTAAGACTCAAGGAGGACAATCTGTTTTCATGTCCCCATGCCGGGAAGTAGAGACATAACAACTGTAAGCCTCATATATTTTAATTATGGACGGAAGACCTACCATAATGAACAGCACTTGTCATGATAGCTCACACATATCCCAAACAGGCTGATAAGCAGGGCTGCAGCTTCCCCATGCTGTAGTTGAGCCAGGATTGCTGGTGGTGCTGTTTCCCAGAAAAGCTGATCATGCGAGTCTATGGTGGTCAACAAGCAGCATACTGCTGTTGTGATGTATTTAGTGAGTTTAAGGAGAAGGGAGGAAGATAAGACCCCTAGCATCTTTTAAAAAAAAGTTGTTTGGAAATGCACAGATAATTGCAATGATTAAAAGCCACAAATATCTTAGCCATTTGTGATACCTCCAGATCCTCCCACCCAGGTTTCAACCTAGTAACTTGTCAACACAAGTAATATTCAGAGGAATGTTGATATAAAAAGACACCTCTGCTGGGAAGTACAATATCATAGCAGCAAAGGTATGTAATACACCTTGATGAGAGGTGATGAGGTGATCATTCTCAGTACTTTTAATAGGATGAGTGATATGCAGGTAGCCTGACAGCTGCAGTTATGAAGCTTCTGTACAGCTCAAACCTAAAACTAAATGCCATTTCCTGATAGAAAGCTATTAGTTGTAACTAGCTAAGACATATTTCTATTCATATTTCTTTCTATTTTACAGAGACATAATCGTGTAAATTTCCAAACTGGATTAAAATCTCAATTTGTGATCATATTTTTTACCCAGATGAGATGCTTTTTATTAATATACTGTGAAATAAGATTCATAACCTTTATGTAAATTATTGCCACTAATATCCCTAAAGTACTATTTAACAGGTAGCAGTAATGAATGCAATTGGATCACAGCTCTGCAGATTTTCTTTTTCCACTTGCTAATGAACAAGAGACAATAGAATAATCCTTGGGTTTGCATTTTTTGGGACTTCAAACAATTAATAGCTTAAAGGATTTATTACAGGAGAGATGTGTGGCTGCCAGTTTGGCAGCTCTCGGTGGCCCACGCTCCGAGGGGACCGTGCAGGGATGGCACTGCAGTGTGCAGGGCAGATCCTGTCATCAGAGCTGCAAATCAGCTCAGCTCACTGACCTCCACTGCCAGGCTCCAAGGAGCCAATAAGGGCTGCACATTCACACTATTTATTCCAGCAGAGAGTAAATGGATCTTTTCTGCTGGATAAACTCAGTTGCAGATGGGAATAACGGTGGAGCAGAGGCTGCCCTAGTGCCCACTGCAATACTGTTGAATTTTCTAAACCAAACAGAGGAGTGGGGCTTCAGTTCTCTGGAAGTGTCTGCCTAGAGCTATTATGGGAAGAATAGAAGAGAATAGAATCGAGCCCAGAAGATTAAAAAAAAAAACAAAAGAAGTTAAAGGCCAGAAAGACTGAGATGTCTGTTGCATCCAGTTCTTTTGCACCCACCAATTAGGTTTCAAAACTGCAAACTTATTTGTAGGTGTTATCACAGGGGCACAAGGTATTATCCTGCCCTTAACATTTGGAGGGCTTTCCACCCCCCAACCCCCCCAAAGAGCTGCCCTTAGCTCCAGTGGCCATGACTAGGACCACTCAACATTAGCCGGCAACTTTTTTTTCTTATGGAAATGTAATGAATGTTCCTTTGTTACATGTTGATTTGGTCTGGTATCTGCATTTAAAGTGCCTCCATGTTGTAGATGAGCTATGCTTTTCACATTATGTTCTTTCTTTTGGTTTTCAGGCAAATTAATTAACATGATACAGAAAAGGGAGAATACAAATGCTGAAGCCCTCACTTTAAGCCCTCATACTCTTTTGTTCTCCATTATTGCACCAAATTATTTAATTGGGTCTCTCTGATTGTGCACAGACACAGAAAAGAACACAGTCTATTGTGAGAAGCCCTACAACCATAATGCAGTATCAAATTCAATTCCCATCAAAAGTGCTTGCTGCTAAAAGCCTGTACTGTGGCTGCAGATTAATGAAGATCTGCATTGAGCAAAGTGGTGGTCGTAGAGACATTATTTTTCTCCAATAGAAGGCCTATTCTTGAAGAACAATAAAAGCATAGAAAAGCGTTAGTCTGCTTATGGATGGAAATAAATCAAAATGAATAAGAGGGTTGATGGAAATAGTCTGAAAGCAGTAGAGTGAAATTCTGAAAATACTGTTTTTGTTTTGTAAGGATTTTTTTTCCCATAGTCTCTCAAAAATGCTGCTTGATGGAGGCTCAAAAGCCTTGGAGTGAAGGACAAATCTGAAAAATCAGAAACTAATTGCAGAAAATCAGCATTCTACAAATGCATTTTTTCTGTACCGAGATGCTGCACAGAATTTAGAGTCAAGAAGAAAATGTAAAGAAAAAGGAAAATGAGTCATTAACTAAACACAAGTTTGATCCAAAGAACTACCAACAGCCCTAAAATAGCATTCAGTCACCTTCAGATGAACTTTTCCTCTGTTTGCCTTTCTCTTGCCATGACTTTGTACATAGTTATCCTTTCTTCTCCTTCTCCTTTCATTGTCAAGATCAACTTTGTGCCTCTTTGTGTCAATGATTAGGGCCAAATCCCAAAGTACTTACCAGCAATGAGAACACTGCCACTGGCTGCAGCTGGACAAGCCTGTGATGGTAATACAAAGAAATTTCTTTTCAGAGCCATGTGTTTTCTCTGCTTATACTTGCAGGTGGCATCACCCTGGCACTGCTCAGGGCTGGATGTGTTTGAACACCGAGCTGAGGATTAGGATAGAGCCCACAGGCCACGCTGTGGCCAGTGACAGAGTGTCAGTCACTGCCAGGCTGTGCAGAGAGCAGGGGATCCACACTCACAGGACCAAAGGCCACTCTCCAGGTGGAGACAGCCAGGCCAGAGTGCTGAACAGGCTGAACCTCCTCTCTGGAAGTGTCTCCTCCTACCCTTTGATTTTGGTAAAATGCCACCACACTTGGAATACTGAATTGGGTGAACTGTTGGGTGACCTAAAATGAGGCCAGATGGTTCTGATGGTTCTGAAAGAGATATATTAATTTAAAATGTTTAAAGTTTAGTCCTTCCTTGCACTCCCAGCATCTCAGCTGGGTATACAATCATAAGTGATGCAAAGACTGAGTGCCCAATTTACATGATTATACTCAGGAAGTGATTCCAACTCTGCACTGAGGATGCACATTTAGAAATAAGAAATGCAGTAAGTCCAAAACAATAGATGCTTTATTATCAGTGTGCAAGGCTAGTTTTTAAGTCTTAAAGGTCTTTCAGGTCTAAGTCTCCCAGACCTGAGACATGAAACTCTTCATTAAGAAGAACAATTCAACACAGAATCATTGAAGAATCTTTGAGCCACTGCTGTGAAAGCCAGGGCAGTAACAAAACCTCTTTCCAGAGCTGGGCAGCTTGTGGATGTTTCTGTGCATTATCATGATTCAGAGGTCTACAGTGCCTTATCATATTGGATGACACTGGCCTGCTATTCAACCCAATAATTTATACAGGATAAAATGGAGTTCATCATAGCCAGTGGGCAAGAAGGGATGCAGGTTCTTCTTAATTGTTATTCAAAGGTATGTTCTGAACCCACCTTATAGACTTAGAGTTTGAACACTCGTCCAGGATTTACACTGATGCTTGCTATGAGTGTACTGACAGTGGAAACAAAGAGGAGGTGCCTTCTTGATTTATTTTACCCTGGATGAAGTCACACCGAGCAACTTTGAATCATACTTTACAATAAATTTACATTAGACTGAGCTCTTCTCTTTCTCATTATTAGCTCTCAGTCTGAGATCTGTGCTGATGTGAAGATGTCTCAGAACAGCTCCAAGGACCTGTGCTCCTCTGGTGACACATAAAATGCAGGTAAACTTAACTAATGGCTCCTTTGTTGAAAGGTCGCAGCCTAAGAAGCCTAAACTCTTATGAAACTGCCCCTGAGCATCCAGACCTGGCTGCTCTGATTTCTGGGGTTCTGTGAAGAGGAATGTGGCCTGGAGGCACTGTAGATGTTGAGCTTGTCCAAAGACAGGAGTGCAGAAGTGGATGTCAGAGGCTGGGAATACATGTGGGAACAGTCTAGATAGAGCAGCTGTAGCACAAGCACAGACCTGAGCAGGATGCAAACTGTAACTCATGGCTCAAAATGCCACATCTCATTTACAGGGGCCTCATTCTGTTGTGTGCAGCCTTTGCACAGCTTGAATGACTCCCAAGCATTTATGTTGAATAAACAGACCTGAAAATATTAGAGGGTTTGAAATAGTACACACATGTTCTTCAATGGAGGATTGAGTGCATGTGAAATACACTGGGTATCCCACACTTCTGAATGGGCTGGAGGAGATTGCACAGGCCTAGAGACCCATGCATTTCAGGAGACACAGCTGAAGGTCATCTGAGACACTTCATGGTGCCCAAAGTCACTCCACTGCTGCTACACACCTGAGTGCCAGCTCCTTTTCAGTGCTGTACCATGGGCCTGTCCTGCCTCAGCCAAAGAGATTCCCTGGGAGGTTAGAGCAGTTAAAATTGCACATTTTTCAGCACAAACAATGTAAGTATTTGTGCTATTGTTTTTTTCTTAGTTAGGTCCCTCTTACTACATTTTTATTTTTGTGGCAGATGATAGCCATCTAGATGAAATATATGTTTTGAGCAGCATCAGTGCTCACCATCCTCTCCATCACGATCCTCTCCTCACCATTCTCTCCATCAGGATCCTCTCCTCACCATCCTCTCCATCACCACCCTCTCCTCACCATCCTCTCCACAGACAGTTGTGGTGAGCCTTACCCTGAGTTCCATGAGGCCAGCCCTGCTGTTGGGAGGGAGATGTGCTGCTCAGGCAGTGCTGCTCCTGGGATTCACCAGTGTGTTTTACATGGACTCAGCAGTGCAAACCTGCTAGGGGCTGAGATGGTCTCAGGTGCTCAGAGACTGATTTGTTCTACCAACTCCAGAGGAAGAAATAGTGTTTTCCTGCACCCAAGAGCTGCCTGGAAACGATCTTTAACAAACTGAAATTGGAAAAAAAAGAAAGGAGCCACTCACTGTGTTCATTTCTAAAGCACACTGGATGCAGATTGCAAAAATCTTAGTTTTAGCTTGATACTTCTCATTTTTTAGATCACTGTCAGGTAAAAAACAACTTCAACAGTTGTAGGTCCCAGCCTATTAAATTGTCTGGTTGTTTTTTGGTTTTTTAATTTTACAGATGGCAAAACACTAGAAAGGAGACCATGAACTGCCACCCAGACTGTGCCAGAAGAAAGAGAACAGATGTAGAAGGCTGGGTGGTGCAAGAACAAGACTCTGTGGCACTGCTGGGGGCTGAGTCCCTGCTCTGAGCCCTGCTTCCTCTGGTCATTACTAAGCACCAGGTGCATGTTGGTCTGTCTTTTAGGGGTGTGAGCAGCCACAAGGGCTGACTCTCACCCTCATGGCTGTGCTTCTGTTCACATTATAGAGTGAACATAGAGTTTATAATTCCCACAAGCCATGTCAAACAAATTAATTATTTTGGACACCACTGTACATTTGGTGACTGATTCTGTGTATGACATTTAAATACTTCTGCTGAACCCTAACCCAAGACTGATATTAGAGGAAATGCAAGTTCTTCACTCAGCTTGTTTGACCAGACAAGAGAGCAAACTGAACAAAATCAGAGAGTATATTGAGCTCATACATTGCTCCCTTATCATCTTATTAAAATAACATTTGCTAGGAACAGTGGTGTAAAACAACACTCCTGGATTTATACATTTCTTTTGTTCTAGCAAAACAAGGTATGAATGAAATCCACCCCTTATTGGGAGAAAACCTGTAGCCCTTGCCACAGCCTACGTAATGTTTCCACACTGACTACTTGTACATTGCATTACTGCTCTCAGATTATCTTGGCCTGAATATTTCGGTAGGTCTTCTAAGCTGTGGGATTTGAGGGTTGGCAACTAAACTTTCTCATTGGGCAATTCCTTTCCCAAGCAGAACTTCCCTCCATAAATGCTGCAAGCATCTTGTGCCTGCACTGTCTTTGAAACATCTGTCTGTTTGGCAACAAAGGCACTTTAGACATAGTGAGCTTTGCACTGTGTTATAACTTTCATATTACCCTTTGCACAGCCATTTTACTTCAGCTGCATGCTGTGTATCATTCATTGCAAGTTTACTTCATTCTCTGAATTCATAGCTGATGCTCTCTGGACCATAAAATTTCAGCTGCAAAACCAGAACATCTCATTATTTCTGAAATATCGAGCTTGTATCTTCTTGATAAATAATTCCTACTAGTATAATGTATCAGACTAAAACATATTTTCTGAGGCCAGTGAGGTTAAAGCGGCAATCTCACCTTTTTTAATTTTTTTGCCCTGAAGACAGTGATTTCCATATATAGAGTGACCCCGGTTTGTGTTGAACATGGGGAATGAGGATGAAGCATGAAACGACACATATTGCTGTCAGAGATTTGAAATGAGGCCTGCTAACCTGTAGGCAGCCTTACAGGACTAATCAGTCCCTCACATTACCAATGTATTCAGATTTGCTGCATGCGGCAGCCAGCAACGGCCAGGGAAGTTTTCTTTTTTTATCACTGCCATTGACAAACATTACATTTTAATGCAATTCTCCCCTTCCATCTACTGTCTAAAAAAAAAACAAACCACACACCAAATCCTTTGACACCATATCTCTGAGACACTGGTCTCATCTGGTTTCCTTGATGCTTGAAGAGTGGGTGCGACTGTGTTGATTTGCTTTTGAATATACATTAGTCAGCAGTGCTTAAGCAGCTGATAACATTTTTTTACTCTTGTAGCTGACAACACAAAGTCTTTTGAATTCATCTTGCTTCTTAAACTTTGCCTGTGAAGTTTACAGTAGCCTAAGACACCTGAGCTGAGTTTGTTTGGAGATGTTGGAAAATGTGCTAGCAGAAAGTAAAGCCAAGGCCTGCTTTTTGCTCATAAGATTTTTCTTTTATTATAGTATTCTAAACATTGGTCAAAGCATCACCAAAAGAGCCACTTGAATCCATAAAATGACTTTTCCATTCAGAGCACAAGCCCAGGGAAGACTGTTTTCTCCCTTTTGTAAGACAGAAATTTCAATGCTGGTAAAATGTAATATATACTCTTTCAGATCACTGTTGTACTAAGTGCTGCTTCATCTGCAAGCAACAGTATTTCTTGTGTTCTTGATATACGTGATGACTCTCCATTTCAAGGTTTCATACAGGGAAATAAAACAGAAAAGGATAGAAAAAACCCATTAAAATCCTAGTGAGTGGCAGCAACCCAGTATAAAAATGTCTTTAAGTGAGGATTACATTACCAGGTTTTCAGGTGGAATAAGGCACAGCAGGAAGAACTGGGTCAAGGGCACAGGCCATACACTCCTTCAGTGCCAGTCCAAGCAGAAATCACCTGGCATGCAATCCCTCTCCTTGGATGCTTCTGCACCTTCTTCAGGATTTGTGGTGTGCCTGGAGTCCTTGACTATTGATCACTAATACAGTTTTGGAGCTAACGGCAGCACAGTGAGACACGTAGCAAGGAGGAAGAGCAGGCGCCAGTGCTGAGGCCCTGCACATCAGCTGCATGCTCAGGATCTCCAGCATCAGCCCTCCTGCCTTCCATTGCATCCTGAGGACATGGGTTTTGCTCCTGTTCAGCCACCAGTTCTCTTCCCAAAGGAATAAAGCAATCGTGCTCTCTGCCCCTATGTCCCAGCAGGTTTTCTAGTCACTTTTTCCCTACTTGTATTCTTTGTAGGAAAGGAAGAGGGCAGCTTGCATCAGAGCTCACTTTGTTTGGTTAGAGGATCAGTGTTGTAAAATAAAATTGACAGTAAGAAGAAAAATTCATGTGTTTAGTGTTGAGTACTGATAATGCTAAAGATTTTCTGGAGGATGTTTTGCACCTTTCAGCCTCAGAGTGTGCTCCTGCAGGGTGACTTAGGCCACTCTCTGTCCCCACTCTGGGCTGCACATTTCTTTACTCTCTTTTCTTCCTGTACCAACACTCATACAAACCTCTAACAAGCCAGATCCAGGCATGAAACTAGCATAAAGTTAACTTGGGATTAAAAAAAGTAATGACTGAAAGCTTAAAAGTTTTGCAGATTCTGATCCTAAATGTGCCAAGCAGTTCTTCAAGATAATGGGCACCCCATTAATTTAGACCCAACTTTATCTCCTTCTGGAAGAAAGGGAGATGAGAAGGAGATATGCTAGCTTGGAACAGTGATTCCCCTGCTCAGTGTGTCCTTAGTGCATCTTTCAGCATTGTTATATTAATTAATGAGAGGATTGGCTCTCGCAATTAAGGGATAAATATTGTGTGAATATTAAGAAAAGCTTTAGTGATGTATAGTTATATTATTGTAGTTTAGATGCCCTCTGTTCCCCCATAGTTCCCTTTTCCCCCCTATACTGTTGCCATCAGACAGCCTGGGCTGTCTAGGACAGGTAAAGAGAAGGCTGCACATGTGTCCCTTGCATGGGGCAGTGAAATGGAAAAGCTTGGTGCTTAGGGGGTGAGGCATGGCAACACCTGAGCTCAAATCCAGTTACAAGAAAGCAATCTCCATTGATAAATGGCAAAGGAGAGCTGACTGACAGACTTTGGGAGGGGCCAGGGCTGGGTGGCGCAACCCTCAGGGGTATAAAAAACTGAGTGTCCATCTTGAGGATAAACCAACCATGTAATATTCACAAAGTTCCCAGTGCTGTGAATTTTTCTTTATATAGCCCTTTTGTTGTATTTTTGTCAGGGTTTAATAAACCTTTTTAAATTTTCCAAGTGAGCAGTTGTGTCTCACAGCATGACGCAGGTGTGCTCAAGGCAGGATAGCAGCTGTGGAAATGACAGCGCTGTGGTGACACCAGCGCAGTGCCCCAGCCTGGGGTGGCGGGAGGTCACATCTGTAACCCCAAACTGCCCCAGCTGCCAGCAGGGCTGTGCCAGGGCATGGGTCTCCCTGAAGTGCCAGGTAGCTGGCAGCCCTGTGGGGACCTGCTGGGCTTGCTGGACTCTTTGGACAGCATCACTCATCTCTGTGTGGGCAGCTGTGCTGAGCAATCCACCTCCACCGGGATGAGCGGCCACCCAGACCCGGTCACTGCGTGGATGCTCCATTGGATCTGCCTCCAGCTCACTGCACGGACACGGAGAACAACCCCCAGCTTGTGCCATTTCTCAGTGCTTCACTCCCACTCAGAAAGATTTACCTGGAGGCTTGATTTACCACGAAACTCGAAAGCAGCTCTGGGGAAATGTCTGCTCTTCACAGAAGAGAAGAAGGGAAATTTCCCACCGAGGTTTTATATAAGTGTTATTTTTCCCCTTGTGTAATGTATGCAGTTGAACTCGGGGTCTTTTTCTGCTTGAAATAAAAGAGCTTCAAAGGCAGTTTAAATAAATAAGTAAGTTTGATGAAGTGATAGAATATTTCTGGAGGAGAGATCATTGGCAAATTCATTTTAGAATTTTTTTTTACATACCATGGCATCTTGTTTTTAAAAAGATGATTGAAGTCTTTGAATTTGCCCCTTGGACCCATTTAAATCTGGTTTCTAATCCCTTAGTCTCTGTAATCATATGAAACCTCTATTTTGGTATTATCATTTGAGTCCTAAGTATCTGCCAAGTGTGTACTGTATCATCAAATATTTGTCATACAGTTGTGATTAAGATGTAGAGCCCTCAAAAGAGGTTGATAACAGTTTAAGCAAGTTTGGAGTAAATGAAGGGATTTAAAGGATTAGAAAAGAGATAACAGATGTTAAATGTGTACAGATTTTTCTGAAAGTTTTATTAATTTTTAAATACATGCCACAAATAATGAAATGCAGAAGGTTTTCCCGCATGTTATACTCACAATTTCTACTCTCCTACATGTTAAAACAATTAAAAACCAGGTATCCCTGTCATCATTCATCAGGGTATTTTACCTCAAACTGCCATCATTCAAACACTTGATGAACATGACTGCTGCTCAGTGAGGCAGAAAAGAAGCCTACATGCTCCCAGACCTCACAAGCCAGGCCAGTGAGCCAAAAATGGCATTTGTGCTCCTTCTCCTTTAAATAAAGGCTCCAGGCACTGACCCACCCCAGCTGTGTTGGCTCTTTGCTGCAGTGGGTGTCACAGGGGCCCTTCCCTGGGGCCAGAGACAAGGAAAGAAGGAGAGTAAATGGGGAGAAATGGCCAGACCAGATCTCACCTGGGATGGCACAAGGGCAAGACCTGGACGTGTTGCTGTACCTGGGGACTGGAGGATTCTCCTGGAGACTGAGGAAGCCATTAAAAACTAGGTGGGGTTTCATTCTGTGCCCTTGGTATGGGTTATTCTTTTGTCAAATTAGTGGTGGGATGATCTCTAAAAGAGAATTCAAAGCTGGGCTCTTGATTTGTTTCAGAGATTTAAAAAGTTTGTACAAAAGCTTCTTTCCACAGGTTTCATTTTATCCATGGGAAGAAATGGATTTTCAAACACCAAGAGAGCTTCTCTGAGCCAAGCAGGTAAGTCAGCTCTCCTAGTTCAGGCACTCACAGGTTAACAGTTATTATTATTTGTTATGACATTAGACAAACTCTGGCAGATCTTACTGCAGGAAGGCTGGGTGAATAGTTCTTATCCTAGCATGCCTTGAGTTTGTAAGGGGAAACAGAAATAACTGTGTGCCAAGGGTACCTCGTTGTAAATGGTGACTGAGCATGTTTGCACAGACAAGATGATTTTTCTTGGATGACCAGGACGAGGATCTCAGAGGAGTTGTTGCAGTGCTGAGCATGATCCAAGACAAGAACTGAGCAGTTTTGAACTTGGAAATAAAGTTCTTTCCTGGCAGCAGATGGGAAAGTGTAAGACCACACCTGAAGTGGTGTGTTTATACCAGGTGCTGCTTTACAATATGGGCATTGCAGTAGTAGAAAGAGCAACAGAGGTGCTCAGGTGTTTCAGCAGGGAAGGGAGTTTAAGAAAACAGACTCTTCATTTGTTGCAAAAGAAGAGAAAAAGGAACATGAAACGCCTGAGACACTGAGGAGTGGCGGAAAGCTAGATGCCAAGGATGTAAGAATGGAACAAAAAGCTGGAGGAAGAGAAGACAAGGTTTTCACAATGTTTCTGCACACTATCTCCCTGTAGAGGGTAATTAGTATGAGGAGCACAATAACCTGCAATCGTCAGGCAGCCCTGGATATGTTTACAACACAATGGTTTGCTGCATTGGCAGGAGAAGCTGCAAAGTCTCTTGGAAACCCCCTTGTTAAAATTCTCCCACCAAACAGAGGGTTATATGACAGAGATAAAATAAAATAAAAAAAAAAAAAAACTAAGATATAAAATGTATTTCAATTAGCAAGGGACATGAGAGACAACCAAAAGAAGTTTTTCAACAAAACAGAAATAAAAGGAGAATAAAGGTAAGTATAACAATCATTAGTAAAAGGCAAAAGAGAACAAATAAGCAATGAGGGAGATCAGACTCAAGTGTCCAAATCTCATTTACTGTGGCTTTCCCTCTTCAAATAAAAAGAGGTAATTTGCAGCCAATTATTTATAAAAATCAATTTTTAGGAAGAAACAGGAACTCCACCAAGGATAACAAGACCAGTTTGCATTGCAAATAAATTCTTTTGGGTTAACAGTCAAGCTAAAGGGGACACAGTTCATGCTACAGCACAGAAGGAATGATTTGCAGTCTCCCACAAGGCAATACTGAGCTATGAAAAGGCCAAGCCCTGGCGTTTGCTGTTGGATGCTGTGGTGACACTGAGCTGAGATTTTGGACTCCTAAGTCTCTGAACTGTGGTCTCAGCACAGCACAGGCAGTTAGGCATGGAAGTGCTGAAGCGCTGTATCACCTTAGCTCACTACCTCTATTTCAGTGCAAAATTAATTTTATAGGTTTATGGGATGGTCATACAAACAAGTTACTGGGGGAGGAGAACGTGTGAACTTGGTGTAAGCCAGCTGCCCTGCAGTAACAACCATTGCACCAGTTCTGATCATGGCATACGTGAGGGAGAGTTTCCTCCTCAGTAAGTAAATAAAGGGTAACAGGCAGCCTGGAGAGAGAGAATTCATTGTGGGGAGAGGAGCAATTAAACACAGCAGTAATTAGTTCCCATATCCGTATCCTGAGCACGAGGACACAGCAATATTTCTGAAGGACATATACTTCCCATTTGAGTTCAAAAGGCTGTACTTTAGGACATGATCTGGCAAAATAATCATGTGGCTTAATTGGTCTCCCAAGGATCATCTTTACAAGTGTGCATTCAGCTGGTAACTTCTGAGTTATTCACTGAGGGCAACACAGCACATGTGTTTCTGGCAGAAGGGGGTAGGAAGGGTGAGAATACACATGAGATATTTTGGACAGCCTTGATTAAAATACCAGAATCAATATGAAAAAGATAAAAATAAGCACTGAGAACAACTTCCACGTCAAGTGCCTTGGAAGTCCAGTCAAGACCAATGGACTTTGGACTGCATCCCAAGGAAGATGTGTACAGTAGTGTGTTGGAGGACTTTTGCTCTGCATGCTTTAGGCATATTAACATTATAAACTCATATTTAAACAGCTCTTTCAGACTCTGCAATATTTTTCCCCAAATCACTGTGATATTATTTCTGAAAAGTAAGTAGAAATCTACTTTAGTTGTGATACATCCTTGTCAACCTGATGTCAAAATCAACCTCAAGGAGCTTTCCCCAATGTTAAATAATGGAGCTGTTAAGGTCTTGTGGAGCACCTCTGCAGGAGCAGGGCTTTTTTTCCTGCATTGCTTTGTGTCAGAAGCAGGTGGCTAGAGGTGCAGCATCTTCTACAAGAGGAGGCAAACAGTGCACAGTAGGGGCTGGAAAGCAGAAGGGTGGTGCTACCCAGGATGTCAGGGTTCAGGCAAATGAGCATGCAGGTGAGCTGGGTGCTGAGGCTTCCCTGGAACAGCTGCTGGAGATCTGGTCAAAGGGATTGGGGAACCTCAGGGCAAGCACCTCTGCCGGTGCAAGCACCTAGCTTGGGGCAGACACCCCAATGTGTGAGGACATAAATCCCATTCCTGCAGGGACCTGTGGTGACCTGTGCCTTGTCACAGGTCATGCCCATGCCAGCACAGCCCCTTCCTGCCTCTCTCACAGTGCACATTTCCCCCTTCTCACCTTTCTGGTGTCAATGGGAGCTTTTTTATTGATTTCAGTGGATGAGGAGACAGGACTTGAAAGAGCAAATCTACCATCAAAGCCCCCACTCTAGCTAGTGTGGAACAATTTGGAAGAGTGCCATTTTCTAGAGCAATGCCCCCCAGGTGAGCTGTGCTCCACAGGCTCTCTACAGCTCCAACCAAATATTGTCATGCTTCCCTAATATTACACCCTGTACTGATTAGATTGGTTGATTACTGCTCTTTTATTTAGTTATCCCTTTGTAAAGCAATGATGCCCCTATATTTAGCTGGAGGTGGCAACAACAGCCTTTTGCATAATGTAAAGGAAAAAAAAACTTGCACCAGCCCTTGGTGATCTGCCTGGATAGCTTGTTTTATTGGATTTTGTGATATTGAGATGGTTTGGCAACTGTTGGCCTGTCAGATTGAGAGGTCACTCACCAGCCTCCATCAGAGATTTAAAGGCACTGCAAGGAAACTCCTTGTGTCAATTTGACTCAATTTGCAAACTAATGAGTTAAGCCCTCCCAATGTGTTTAGGGTCAGCTCAGATCTATTTGGGAAATGTTTGACTATTAGCATTTAGAGCTTCAGATGTGCCATTTTCCCCTTCTGCTCCCCAGCCCTCCCCAGGTTGCTCCCTCCTTTAATTTCCCTGCAGGTTTTAGAAAAGAAGGAATTAAATGAAAATCACTAGCTGTTTTGTGAGCAGTCTTTTGTGACCAGTAATGAATGTAATGAGTGAAAAAGGAGAGGGAAAACAGGATGATTAAATGATGCTGGGCTGTTTTTCACCCAGCAGTTTGCAATGTGACACAAATGGACAATTGGGGCTTTTCTTTTCCCATTAATTTGTATCTCTGTTTGCACTTGTCACATAAAAAACAGACTATTTACTAAAACATGAGGTAGGTAACAGATGCCACCTCCTTTTGAGCTGAACCTGATTGACCCTCTGCCTGATAGTACAGTTGTGCAATGTTATTTTGGATTTTCTCGGTGTTGGACACAGCCCCAAGTACTTTGAGGGCTAGGTTTTACTGTCATGTGCCTTTAGAAGGATTGGTACTTTGCCTTGTGTGGTGATTGTGTTTTATAAAAGCACAGCAGTTGTTTTGAAACATTTTTCCAATCAGAATTGAGAAGCAGTCAGGAGTCAAATTTTTTTTCAAACTACAGGCAGGAAGAAAAGCATTCCTTCCTAAAACAAATGTAGGGAATTTCCCATGATCTGCATTAATCAAAAGCTTTAGTAATTAATCAGTTTTCTGAGCCAGCATGTGCTCTGCATGTGTGCGTGTGTGTGTTGATTAAACCAAGCATCTGGATCTGAAATCTTTAGATATCTGTGTTCATTAGACTGTTTCAGGACTATCCTGAAAAACATTTTCTGCCTACTGCAAATATACCAGATTCCTTCTTACTGTTTGCTCATTCCTAGGAATCCCACAAAACAGCCCCCAGCATGGGAACAGCCCAGATGTAGTACCCTAACTAAAGCAGAGCCCATGCAGCTCTATGCACTCAATTTAAAGATGAGGCTGTTTAATCTTGGTAGGATTCCCACAAGGTTTTAGAGGAGTGGATCTAGAGTTTTTGGAAAGCACCCTGTGAGACAGTCCAGGCCAAGCTCTGGGAAATGAACATTTGGCTAAATGAAATTGTATAAAATCGAGTATGGGAGCAAGGACATTCTCCATCTGACGTTTCACCAGATGTTTGTTGAAGATGGGTGCACTTGTCACTCCTACGGGCCTCACAGGAGGCTGAATCAAGGTCTGACTGAAGCAATCCATGGTTAAGGTCAAAATCCATACAGAGTGCTTTTGCAATAATTCTCCTAGGGACAGGGAAGAGTAGCATTTAATTCAGAATTAGCAGAAATGAGCTGAAGCTGGCCAGGGTGTAATATATTTTAAAGATGAACTTGGATTCACAGAGAAATCAGGTATTTTTAACATGATTTTTTTCACAGTTGATGAGCTGTGTGAAATGATAGGTCCTGTAGCTCTGACAGGGCTCCAAGGAAAAGCATCATTGCCAGAGACAAGTGACACATGCAGTCAGCCACAATGCTTCAGCAACAGGCAGCCTTATCCTACTATTAAGTAAACACTTCATCCAATTTCCATTTCAATTTTATCGTTGCTGCCGACACAAGTCATTAAAATGCACAAGCTAGCTTTGCAATTATTCATTCAAATAACACTTTAAATTGTGAGGGGTATTCTTGCTCCTGAACTTGCAGAGCTGCCATCCACACCTCACTGAAACACTCCTGGAAAAACGCACCGATGGGAAAGTGGCCTTTCCATCCTGATTCGCCTCCGCTCAAAGATCTGCTTCTGTTCACAGGAGGAAAATGAACTCTCATGCAAATAAGGCAACAACGGTAAATACTTTTTGTTTTGTTTTTATTGAATGAGAAAACAAACTTTAATTTGAATACTAAACCATCCAGAATATCTAGCTGAAAACATGTTTTTATTATTTACATTCCTAGGTTTGGCTTGTTATGCTTCTGGCATATCTATTCATATCTCTTGCAATATTTTTTCATTTCATATATTAATATTTAATATTCTTTATACATTGTTCAACCTTAATGGTTGTCTAATTTCTGTTTTTCATCCACAGAGAAGCTATTAATTTATGAGCATATAGGGCAGTAAGTAATAATTTGCATGAATGCCTTGAGCAGATATGCTTCCATAGGCCTCCCATAGCATAGACTTTGGAAAGGGTGATACCATCTATTGGCCAAGCTTCAATGAACACTCTTTACAAGAAGAAGGAGAAAAAGAAGTTTTTTAATCCATAAAGAAGTCTACTAAGTGAAAAATCAAGAGAGATGACAGGATCTGGATTGTTCCTAGGGTTTATTTGGCTTTTTTTCCCTTTTATTAATGTGTTAAATATATTCCTGTGGTTTAGAAAGCATCACAGAAACTAAAGTTTTCTGTACATCTTCAGGATTTACAATGAGCATGGAAAAAAGATTCTCAAAGACTGGCTGGCCTGCAGGGACATCCCCACTCCTGGTCTTTCCAGCCACAGTCTGGGACTTTCTTTCCAGAGGGTCAGTGATAATTTACACCCTGTGGTAAGACTAACTTCTGAGTCCTTCCACAGACAGATGTCAATGTAAAGCACTAATAATGTTTACAATGTATTACTGTCCTCAAAAGACGCAAATGAAGCAAATAATGGAATTTATTTTGCATTCTGCTGAGTATGGGGTGGAGAAAACATTGTTTGTTGGTTAAGTGCATGTCTACTGTCTTCACATACAGCTCATTAGAGCATGTGAAACTGCTTGCTCTGAGTAAATTCATGAATACAAAACACTTCTGATGGAAGACCCTTGTACTGGACAGCAGACTTGAGGAATTTGCAAATTTTTTGCAGGCACACAACTTTTACAGAGTTTTCCATGCAAAAGGGTTGAAACTTCTTGTTTACACCACCAAGCCCTCCTTTAATTTTTTCTGTGAATCGCTGTATTAAAATTTTTAGAATAGAACATTAGAAAAGATTAGAATAAAGAGTTAAATTGTGGTAATATTTTTTTTTTTTAGTTGTTTAGGGCTTTTTTGTTGATTGTTTGATTGTTTTTTTCTTTTATTTGACACATGTGTAGTACTAACACCCTGACTTGATATTGCAGTGTGATCAAAGCACATTTCAAAAGGATGCAAGAGTATCCTCGTGAAAGAGAAAGCCTGTGTTGTGACAAGGATTTTATGGAAAGCTTGAGCTCTCCATTTAGTGTAGGTACACCTGAGTAGGGATCTGCAACCACCAAAGACCACCCAAAACGTTGAAGGACTAAGAAATGAAGGAAATACCTGGTGGCTGACAGATTCCCTTCTGTGCTTTCTCCCTTAGCATCTATTTAAGCAGAGGAGTTGATCTGTGAATTTCTCCTTCCATTTTAAAACTAGAACAAGAATCCTATCCACCAGGCAAGAAGTTACTGGAGAATGTCCTGCAAAACATCTCCTTTGCCAACAGACATTCCCAAAGCCGTCATTTAAAGACATTTTCTCCATATTTTACGTGCAAAAATAGAGCAGCAGTGCCTGTGCATGTTATCTTGGCTTGCTTTGCTGCAAGAGTGCATTCAGGCAGAAATATGTGTGACTTTTTCTTCAGTCGTCTACTTTTTACGTGTAGTGATAACTCCAGTTAAATTAGACCCAGTGGCCTGAATAGTCTGATCATGACAGGGGGCAACAGAGTCAGAGCCTGGCTTTGGGAGCACTCACACACAGCACGGTGGGCACAGCTCTCCTGTCCTAACATGGTCTGTGGGTTAGGTGCAGATCTGCAGGGAATACTCACAGGGTGACAAAGGTGCTGCCTTTTAGGTACTGTCTGCCTGCCCATCCCAGACAGCTTCTAGGTGCTCCTCCTCATCTCCTCTTGAGACAAAAGTGTGAAGAGAACAAGACTCACACTTTCTCTCATTCTCCCTTTCCCTCTCTAAAGAGATGATGTTTGCTAACTTACTTTGATGAAACTTCACCTCATTTTTCTGGCTTTTTTGCCTTGGGAAAGTGTAGAAGTCCATAACTAAAGGTCTGATTTAGTTGCTTAAGCACTTCTGCTTGGTCTCTCACCTAAGCTGAGAGAGGATTCACTTTTTTCAAAAGTATGGCGCTGCTGATTTGGACATTTTGCATAACTGAACATCCATTATCTGAATGATACCTAGCTTTTAAAAATAAAGTAGTCCTCCATGTTAAAGACATATTTAATTTTTTTTCTTATTGTGTGGATTGTAAAAAAAAAAGAGTACATGGTAGAAAGTGTGGCTGAAAAAAAATCACATGAAAATTTATCTTCATAGTCATTTTCTACTCAATTTCCATGGCTGAAGAACTAAAACTCTAATATTAAAGTTCTAAATTAAGCTGTGTATGTGAGTGTACTAATAGTGCTTGGTAACATGTAAAATAATCTGTCATATTGCTTTTCCAACTAATCATTAATGAATTAATGAAAGGGTTTTACTGGTTTTGTACTGTGTAGTATAATAAGATACACAGTATTTAAGGCTTTCAAAGATTTAGGACTCTATTAATGAAAAATAATTATTATCTTACAACACTAATTAAGTATAATTTGCGCGCAACTAACATTTTCTAATCCCTAAACATTAGTAATGACAACAGCTCCTCTTGAAGCTGTTAACTGCTCTGCAACACTTTTTAAAGGAAGATGAATGGAAAAATGTGCTGGCAAAGAGGGATGCTGGTAACAGCATGCAGGCAGAGAGCCTCCAGGCAGATTGGGAGAGGCATATAATCACCTGCAGGTGCCTATCTACAGCTTTATACCCCTCAGTTTTGGATTTAGCAGAAGTGTAAGAAGAGGACACCAGGACTGATTTGCAAGGTGAGAAGTGAAGCTGCCTTTTGTGTGGATCCCGAGGACTCGGCAGAGACTTTTCTTTTGCCATAAAGTGTTGTCCAAGGACAGGTGCTGGAATAGGATTTACTCACTGGGTTTAACAATCTGCTTGTTGAGCAGTTTGCTTTTGTATAGGTTTTCCCAGGAGCATTCCATCTTGTCCCTGCTGGAGGCTGAGGGCATGTCCCAGGTCATTTATGCTGGTTACCTCGAGAAGCACCCAATGGTTAAACTGTGGGAAATTGTTGGTGGTGTTCATGGACTACTGGACATCAGATTGCAAGTAATTGAAGCTGTGCATCCAAGACCCAACTGTTGCATATCACTGCTTTTCAGCACAGGCATGCCAAATGAACATCACTTCTGCCTGGTGTCCTCTGGACTCTGTGACACCCACAGTCACAAATAACACTCACAGGTGGTATTTCCAGAGCTCCTCTGTGGTTTAGATAGTAGATGGCAGATACTACCACTCTTTCTTCACACATGGGTGATAAAGAAGAGCAATCTTACTTCTGCCACTTACTATCCAGTTAAAATACTAATGGTCTCTTTTGTGGATATGACAGCCTATAAACAGTAAGCTATATAGAGCTTAAAAATCATAGAATGGTATGGGATGAAAGGGACTTTTAAAGGTTGTCTAGTCTAGTCCTCTGGCAATGAGCAGGTTGCTCAGAGCCCCATTCAACCTGACCTTGAATGCTGCCAGGGATATTGCATCTGCTATTTCTTTCTGCTTTCTGAAACCTGTTCCAGTGTTTCACCGCCCTTACTGTAGAAATCTTCTATCTAATCTAAATCTACTCTCTTCTAGTTTAAAACCATTATCCCTTGTCCTGTCACAAGAGACACAGCTAGAAAGTTTATCCCCATCTTTCCTACAGGTCCTCTTCAGGTGCTGGAAGGCTGCTGCTCAAGATCTCCCTGGAACTTTATTTTCTCCAGGCTGAACAACCCCATCTCTCTCAGCTGTCTTCATAGAAGTGGTTCAGCCCTCTAATGACCTTTGTGATCCCCCTTTTGTCTCTCTCCAACAGATTTTCCATGCCAAGGAATATATCACCTGTCCCTTTGTTTGACTTGCCCAAAATTTACAAATGCTGCCATAAACAAGACTGAAGTTATAAATTGGGAATGAAAGAAAATGTGGCAACAAGTGGCAAGAAGATAGAAGGTGTCTCTAGAGCTGGGGAACCTCTGGGTTGTGTAAACTGCATCCTGCTCCAGCCGCACTCTGTGCTTGCCATGCAGTCTTCTGCAAAATTCTACTCTCTTAGCCTGTGTAGACCAATAGATTTTTAATTGCGTTACCAGCAGCTGAATTTGACTTTGCACTATAAGGCCATTCTAGTATTTGGGAGATTTGACTGCAATTTTGAAGGCTTTGCTGATTTATAACCATGTGACGGACTGCAAAGAGTATTTGCAGAGGTCAAATTAATAACTGACAGGAAGGCAAGTGGAACAGAGACTGAACAGAATTTGTGATTTTATAATCTTGTGATATGTTAATTTTATGTCTTTTATCTATGTGCATTTTATTAACAGACAACACTATGTTTGCCATGCCACTTCCTCAGTGAGAAGTGCATTTTGAGGAAAGAGGAGTCTATAGGAGGCTTGGAGGATCATTTAATTTCTTATAATGAAGGTCTATTAGAAAATAGCATAAGAATAGATTTCCCCTGAATGTTCAAAAGTAAGTTTTGCAGCCTCAGAATGAAGACTGAGATTATCTAATAAGGAAAAAGAATAGGAATAAACAAATTAACTAGTTTTAAGGACTTAAACAATTCTAGTGCTAAATTATGTTGGACTTAAACATTCTACTGGGGGTTCATGGAGTCCATATGTCAGAGAGGGACAGCAGCTTCTTCAGTCATCAGGTTACCAAGTTTATAAAGAGGGAAAAATAATGTTGCTGGGGGTGGGGAACCCAATCCATCCCACTCCTACATCAGGATCCATCTTAAATGTGTCTTTGCACATAGAACAGGGAAAAACAAGAGGAGTTAGAGATGTGCACGTACCTGCAGGGCTAGGACCTTACTGGCATCACAGAGACGTGGTGGGCAGGCTGTGAGGGCTGGAGAATTGGAATGGATGGATGCAGGCTCTTTAGGAAGGACAGGCAGGGGAGCTGAGGAGATGGTGCTGCCCTCTGTATCAGTGACAAGCTGGAGTGCATGGAGCTCCAGCTGGGGATGGGTGAGGAGCCAAACCAGAGTTTATGGGTCAGGATTAAAGGGAGGGCAGGGAGAAGTGACACTCTAGTGGGTGGTCTGCTGCAGGAAGGGTCAATGAGGCCCTCTACAGTCAGATGGGAACAACATTGTGTTCACAATCTCTGGTCCTCATGGGGGACTTCAACCACCCTGGCATCTGTTGGAGGGACAGCACAGCAGGACAAAAGCAATCCAGGAGGTTACTGGAATGCATCAATGTTAATTTCCTTCTCCAAGTGACACAGGAGCCAATGAGGAGATGTGCTGTGCTGGACTTTGTTCTCACTGACGAGATGAGACTGGTGGGGACTGGGCAGCTGAAGGGAAGCCTGGCCTATAGTGACCATGAAGTGGTCACTGCTTAGGGCAGGGAGGAAATCACACAGCAAGCTCACTGCCCTGGACTTTAAGGAGAACAAACTTTGTCCTTTTCAAAGCTCTGCACAGAGAATCATGAGATAAAGCCCTGGAGGGAAGAGCAGCCCAAGAAAGGTGGTTAATATTTAAGGCTTGCCTCCTCTAAGCTCAAGAGTAATGCATTCCAAAAGGAAGTTGGGCAAAAATGGCAGAGGACCTGCAAGGATAAAAAAGGAACTCCTGGACAATCTCAAACACACCAAAAAAAAAAAGCTTACAGGGGATGGAAGCAAGGACTGGTAACCTGTGAGGAATACAGAGAAATTTCTCATGACAAAAAGGATGTGGATCTGTTGGAGTGAATCCAGAGTAGGGACAAGAAGATTATCAGAGGACTGGATGGGACTTTGAGCAACTTGGTCTAGTGGAAGGTGTCCCTACCCATGGCAGGGACGTTGGACTAGACAGCCTTTATAGGGCCCTTCCAACACAAATCATTCCATAGTTCCATGATACAGTCTCTCTTCCTCACACTCCTGGGATTATTAGGTGATCCAGCTTCCCTTTTTAGAGCTTGTCAGTATTGCATCTTAGTCTCATTCCTCACGTCCATCAGGGCCCTCACACAAGCTGCACACAGGAGAGGATATCAGCATGCTCTCCTCCACTCCCTTCCTACATTATACTGACAATCTGGGACCCTTCCAGCACCTTTTGTCATTACTCCAAGGTTGCTGTTCCTTCCTTTCTGCTCTTCTACCTCCTGCCCTCCTTATTGGTCACTAAGTCAATTTGTGTGAATAAACTGACAAAGCAAAAAAGTTCCTTTTATTTTTATGAAAATTCCTTTTCACACATTTTATTCAATCACCACTTTGATTAATTCTCTTAAAAATTTGTCTGCTATTCTGGATAAGGGGAATTAAAGAAAAGAGGAAAAAAAATCTTTAGCAGCTAAATCTTTTACATATCTATATATGTTGTTGGTCAGACCATAAAGACCTTTTAAAAAACCTTCTGAAATTTCAAAGCATCAAGAATAAAAATGTGATATCCCTGAAGTGCTGTGTATTATCTTCTGTCTCCAAATGACCTTTAACGAAACTCTCCAGAAATAAACCCATAACAATTCTTCTGTGAGTAGATGCAACATAAAGCAATTTAAGGCCTTTTTTCCAGAGTGTCCAAGTGGGGAAGTCCAGATGCAACCAGTGAATACTTGACTGTAGCTTTTACTATGCTGTAGCTGTGGGCCCTGTTAAACATTCAGTCATCATCTGATAGACAGGAACTGTTTCTATATTATTGATACTCTTCTGAGAAATTTTGCATCATAAAAATGAATAGCAAACCACAAATTTGCTGATATGCAAATTTGCTGATATGTAATATTTTATACCCTAAACTTAAATTTTAAATTTACTCATCAGTGTTAACTGACTCAGTTGTTTTAATTTTCCACTTTCTCCTTGCATTCAAAAGGGGCACTGAAGCAAAGAAGGGGAAATCACCTCCGCATCTCATCCATCACCCAACCTCTGCTTCCACTTATTCACATCAGTGTGAACCCAGAGGAACTGTGAGACCAGCAGCAGGGCTGGTACCATCTTGCACAGCTGGAAAAGCCAGCCCATTCTGCCCAGTCAGGGCCACAGTTTGGCTCCCTAAGATGGAGGGGCTGGATGCAGAGATGGGAGCACACACATCTGTAATGATTAGCAGGATCAATGAGAGCATTAATTCCGTCACTTGTTTAATGCATGGTTATGCTTCTCTAGAGAGTTGAGCTCAAATTCAATTTAGATGGGAAGTCAAAATCATGCTGGCTATTATTTTCCTCCCAAGGAGATATCTATCTACCCCAGCTACCATGACATAATTGGCAATATCTTCTCAGGACAAGTCAAGTCTAAGATTGATAAGAACTGTTGGGCACTGAACCTTGAACCAGGCTGCTTGCACTGTTCCTTACTCCGACTAGTATTGCTTGATAGGAGCATGAAATTTCTATACAATACTCAAAATAATTAATTCATTAAAAACAGATATAATGTCTGCTGGAGAAGTTTAAACCTGCATCCTCACTGACAGTAGAAATAATTTCTGTTGGTTTTAAAGGGATCTCTAGACCAAATAATTGCTATATTTAAGGCACATATTTTCAATGCAACTTTCAGTATCTCTGCATTTCACCTGCTGAAACATGTAGGAGCATGCTCCTGACCGGGGCTCACCAGTCACCTGCACGGGGGATTTTAAGATACAATTGAACTTAGACTTGCACATAGTTTGAGCCTACAGCTTGGAATTTGGTGGGCCCTGAGCCAAAGGTAAGGGAAGAAGTGAGGAGGTGTGTGGCTCCTTCTGTGGACAGGACTTCTCCAGGATGTACATCCAGATCCAAACTCAGGACCACTTCCCTTCTTTGAGACCGACTTGCTGTTTCATTCTGGGAATGGCTGCGGCACTGACACTTAAAAATATCAACCATGATGTTGACGACCTGTTTTGAGATGCTGAACATTTCTGAAGCCAAGAAACCTGTTGAAGATGAATAATTCTCCTCCTTATAGTCAGGCCTTTTTCCAGCTGCAATTGTAGCTTTGTTTATCATTACTGTACCAACATTCAATGTCAACCTCTGCACAGACAGAGCTGAGCAGGGAGGGCAAATAATTTACCTCCTCGAGTTTCACACTTTCAGCAATGCCTCTTACAAAACATGTTTTATTCACTCTTCACGTGTGGTGAAACTTTCAGAGGAGTCTTAGCATATGCTGGCAACAAAATTTAGTCTTCAGCATTCAGCTTCCTCTCCAAATAAAGGACTATGTCATCTCTGGGATCAGGAATATTAAAAAATGTGAATTTTTAGCTCCAGCTAAAAAGGACATTTCCCACTGCTTCAGTGTACAGGGGTTGTGCTTAGCGATTCAGTAAGACCACCTTGACATTTAAACATATGTCACTCACTTCAAAAATGTTTCTAGCCCTCCACCCTCCTCAACCCCCTGGCCTCTATGAAAAGGAAACTGAGCCTTTTAAGGGCATCTGTCAAATGTCAGGCAAGCATGCATAATCTGCAGTGTGCTCCCAGGGTAACTGCTGAATAGCTGCTGCTAAAACCTTCTGAAATTAAGGGAAGACCCAGACCTGTTGAAATGAAGTACAAAACAGAAGGAACTTTTAAAATTTGTTGGTACAAATGCAGAGACTTCCACTTTGAAACACATGAGTCTGCCACGAGTGGCTTCAGACTACCATGGCACGCATTTGTGACACTGGCTGTCATGATCAATTCCTTGGCAATTGTTGCTAGGAAAAGAAAGTTAAAGAGAATGAAGCTAGCACAAGGTATCCAACACCAGAAGAGGGAAAAAAACTGTTTAGTGAAGCCTTTAGGAGGACACAAATTAAGCTTGAATTTTTATGTCCTGTAGCTTATTAATCTTAAACTGTGAAGTTCTTGAGAAAATGAGGATAGAGCATGAATACAACAATTACAAATGTTTGCTCTGTATTGAAATGAAGTGATAATGTGCATCGCTGTAGCACATAAATGGCAGAGATGTTGAGAAACTCAGCATTTCCAAGTTAATAAAATAAATGGGCAGAGGAAGTTTTCCTTAGCTCATTATGATTTATAAGGCAAACTAGAAATCTTCTAATCTATTACTCTTGGTAACAGTTACCTTCACACCCAGAGATGTATTTATATATGCAATATATCCAGTAATATCCAGTCAGAAGCTGAATGATTTATCTTGTGGTCTGCAAATTACATTAACAACATAATTAATAACTTAGATATAAAAACTGTGTATGTCAGAGCAGTATGTCATGTAATCAATTGCAACAAATCATTTTCTCTGGTGTTTAATGACTCTTTCAAGAGGGTGAATCTATAAAAACAGAAGAGTCAATCAATAAGGAGGTTGCATACATTGTCTGTCCTATTTGCAGATTTGAAAACTGAAGTTGCCTTTATTGTTTAAATTTTAAATATTGGAAATCAATCTGAGGACATAAACAGAAAGGGAAAAAAAGTATTAATGGTAAAAAAAAGTTGGTCTCTGTAAAATCTAGTCAGATTTGCCAGCTTTCCAAGTATAGCTAAACCCCAATCATATAAAACATTTATTAAACCATTATTGCTTGCACAAAGCACAAACATGGGCAGTACACTGAAAAATTATCTTTTGAAAAGGAAGTGCTCATTCTCCAAACTATATCCTATAATTTGGATGGGTCCTGCAAAATCAATGATCTTTCCTGACAGCCCTAGTTCATTCCCAATGCCTGCTGCTGAAAGTGTTAGTCAAAGCCCATCTCGTTCATTTTCAGGAGCAGATTAAGGTAATGCATTTCTACAGGACATGGACTCTCTCTCATTTACTGACTCTGGGTGAGCATTTGCACAACTTGTTTCCATAGGAAGGAGATCTGAATACAGGGAAAAGCTCTTATCTAGAAACTGCTCTAGACTGTTCTTTGGCAACAGACTTTGCACTTGTACTGACTCATTTCAGGTGAACACACTCATTCAGCAGTCAGGGTTGTCATTCAGGAAATGCTTTCATGTTGTTATGACAGATTTTGTATTCATTTTTTCACTCTAAGATGGAAAGAACGACTGTCTTCTGTATAGCTTGGAGGCACTCAGAAGCTTAAAAAATAAAAAAAGATAATTAATAAGGGCATCATGCCTTTTCTCTTCCATCTATCTGGATAAAACAGCTTTTAGTCTAAAGACAACAGAGCCTGGACTGAAGTACATTTGGGTAGGACTTAAGATTTCCAGACTTCAGGTGTCTACAGTGGCCATTTCCGTGCTCATTAGCAGTAGCAAAAAAAGCCTGGGTATTTCAACAGAAAAACATCAGAGGTCAATACCAGGATGAAGTAAGCAGTCTCTTCCAATCGACTTGAAAGAGTGGCTGCTTCAGGTGGAGAAGTCTACCTTCAGGTTGTTTGTGGGTATTCACCCCAGTGCTCCTTGTTTGCCAGGAGCTTCACAGTCCTGAGTGCCATTGTGGATGTGGCCCACAGCACCAGGAGAAGTGTGGGTATGGTTATGCTGATCAGAAGGGCAATCTGGCTGCTCTCCTGTGATGCTCAGAGAACAAAGCTCAGCCTCCACCTACTTCCAGCCCCACCCAGTCCCCTGCCTCCCTGCTTGCTCCTGGCCACAGAGGGTATTATAGCTTGAGCAGCTACAGAGCAATAATTACTATTTGTGTGCATTCTTTTCATTGCCATGTTTTTTAGAAGCCACTCTTGATCTTGTTCAAAGCATGACGCATGGAGGATAACAACTCCTGGGACAAACGAATGGCGCTGTTTAGGAGTGTAAGCCTCACTTTCCAGCGGCATTTGTGTTTGTACTTGTACGCTTCCCAAGGCAAAGCTGGAAACCAACTTCAGCTGTACAGTGACAAGGTTGGAGGGAGGGACTGAGGGAGGGAAGGAGAACAATAAGATTTTAGATACCTAGAACAGGGAGCATACGGTTAGATAAGAATAACCCATATACGGCAAAAGCCAGAGACAGCCGAGGATCAGTTACACACTGAGCCTCTAATGATCTGCTTACATCAAAAGCCCTTTCAAGGCACAGCAACATACCTGCCCTGCAAAGGCTCCTGAGCTACAGGATAATGTAATGATCCCTACAATATCCCCTCTCTTTTGTCACTAGTCTAAGCAAAGAAAAGCAGCCGCTTTGACTCTAGTATTAAGCCTCATCTTAACTATGAGCACTAATGCCACCCTATATCCTAAAATGTGTCGTGTTTGTGTGCAGAATGAGTCTACCTGGGATATTTGGGCATTCCCTGCTCTGCTTATTTTTTTTTTTAATTTTTGATTTATGGTGCTCATTGTGTAGTTTTGTGGGAGCTGGGAAGTAATTCTCAAATCGGTTGAATTCATCTCACTTGTTTCACGAGCAGGTATTTAGATGAGCTTTGTCTCCCTAAACCTCTTAATATAAAGAGTAAACTAGATTGCCTGTGAGTGTATTGACTGTGTTAAGAATGCTGGATTGTATTGCAAAGGAGTTGAGACCTGTAATGTTATCACTCAGCAGGAATGGATCCCATCAGAAGGCACATGGCGTGCCATGACGTAGCCAGCCTTAGACCACAAAAGCAGACTTTTCTCTGTGAATTAGACAAACCACACAAAAGGCAACAATAGCTAGCATAAACACTATTTAATACTATTCACAGGCTATTGAAGAGATGGGCGTTGACTAAGAATTGCAGCAAAGCCAGTACATTGTTGTCAGATGAAAGGATGCCTAATGAACAGGAAGCATCATTTGAGCAGGCTGACAGTAACCATATAACTGCAGGATTGTGGGACTGGCATTTACCCCATGGGTCTTTACAGTCAAAAAAATAAAGAGAAATTAAAGCATAAGGAATCCTTTTTTGTAGGCACTTAAAGCCCATAAAGCCACACAAGAAAGTGTACAATTGTCTTTTCATGATTTGTCTGTGCTTCAGCTGATCATAAAAAAGAACTTTTGGGGTGCAGTAACTATAGGTTCTGTGTCGCAAAATAAACCCTCCAGACAATAGAAGATTTGGATATTTGCAAATTGCCCCAATTGAAATGAGATCTTCATTTTTTTTCTTCAGCTATTTCAAGCTATATTCTAGCAATGGCTGCCTTGGTAATATCAAGATGATAAACACTTCTGTACTTGCCCCTACAATCAGGCTAAATAAATGCTTTTGCAGTGGTCCTACTTTATTTGCTTATGTGTTAGGCTGGAAGGAACATAATTAAAAAGGTTCCCTTCTGATACAATTATTCCAACTATGTTCTCCCATCCCTATGATCATACACAGAAGAAAGCTTCCAATTGTTCTTGCTTTGAGTAGCCAACCTTTTAAATTATGCACTTAAGATGCAAGCAAGATGCTAAAACTCCTTTCTGTCGAGACTTCAGCTGAGACAGAAGGGACTCAGGTTCTTAGAGAACAAAGATGCAAGAGCAGAATTTAGTTAGTGAGAGTTTTTCTGAGTAAGACTGAAAATATTTTAGGTCTGGTATGTTTCAAAATATTCTTCGGGAGACTGAATCTGGAGCAGTGTCCACAGAAAGACCTCCAGGCCACTTAGGCCTGTTATTTGGCAAAAGGCTGTGATGAATAGCATTGTGGCCAGGAAGATATTATGCTCTGAAACCAAAGAACAGGCTCTGTGCTGTTTGCCACTGCCTGGGCAGGGACAGTGGAACCAGATAGATCCGTGCATGTCTGTGTATTTATGTGCACTGGAAGATCAGCTCCTGAATTCCCGATTTCTCTGCACCCTGCCCCAGTAATACAGCAAGCAGTACACACACAAAGGGGTGCAGGGAGGATGGATACCTTTCTCTTTACTCTCACTTTTGGACACTTCAACCACTGAAAGCCCCCAAACAAAATTTTTTGGCACTGATGCTATGAGTAGGAGGCAAGGCAAGTTTCCAGTAAGTGCAACCCATACAATGATTTAACCCCTTTCTCCACTGAATCCTAAAAGCGCATTCACTAGGTTCACTGTAAAACACTTTCAGAAAAGAAGCAGTAAGCAGGTGTGGAGGGACTGAAAACCTAAGATCCTTTTCCACACAAAACAGCTGTGAAAAGGCAATCCACGTTGAACTGTGTTTCAGAGGATTCCAGCTAAATTGCCCCCTTAAGGATTTCATTTTCTTTTCAGAAATTCAACTACTTGAAAATTAGTTCTACATAAAAAATGCTCTGAATGAACAAATGAGGGATCCAGCCAGCTCCTGACTCACTATCAGCCCAATTTACCTCACCCACGCAAACCTTTTGATATGTTCTGAATTAGAGCATTGGTTATGCAGTTGACTTTACATGCTGTTTATTAACTGGCAGAGGGAGACCAAAAGAAACTCAGATTACAGCATGCTGTGCCATTACACTGTTTTTAAACATCTCCTTTATGTTTATATAAATATATTTAAATATACATTAAAATAGATAATATGGTTTTCACCAATAGAGTTTGAGTGACTGCTGTATCTAGTTCTAGAAGTACATAAAATACAATTATAAAAATTCATTGAACCTGGGCTGGTGAGTTGGGTAGTTAATGTTTAAGGGGGCACAGCTAAGATTTTCTGGGCCAAACAAACAGAGGAGGATGTGAATGAGGGGTGATCGAATGAATAGCTGATTTAGCTTTAACCACTGAGTGACTTCTTGTAGTTTATCATATATGTAAGGCTGGAAAAGGAAAACAAAAAAGAAAGAAAGAAGAGAAATAGAAGTTTAATTAAATGCCATGGATGCAGTATAATGCAAATCTCACAAATAGAGCATAATTGGTTTAGCAGAGGGATCCAATGCCATAAATAACCATTCATAATCATATACAATTAACATATCAATAGTTCTTTTTTGGAGTTATAGTCCATAAGCTAAGTTAGTTCTTCACTAGAAAAGTCTGGCAAAACCAAGCTGTTAATTAAACACTTTTCAGAATTCAGTGTCACATTTTCACTCCTCCACAAAAAAAACAAAAAGTCTGAACCTATTGAAGTGTCCTTCTTTTCACAAGCAGAAGGACACATTTCTTTCCTATTTAATACCATGTAAATCTTCAAAGAGGAGAAAACCAGCAATCTCAAGCCTTTCCATTACAGCTAGCTGTGCCCTAGTACAGTATTGGGACAAGGCAGTAGAGCAGAGACATTGACTTTTTTCACTGAATGGAGTTCGTGCCCAGTTGAAAAAGACTTCATGATGATCTGAAACAGCCTTAGAAGAAACCAATCCCAGATGAGAGTTTATGTACTTTTGGTGATAATTATAAGAATAGGCTAAAAATCATATTTTCCTTTAAATTAATTAATGTCTCTCTTCCATGTATGTTATAATAATTCAAACCCAGTGTCTCAGAAATAAAAAAAAAGGCATTAAGGAATGAGCCTTGAAGTTACCTGCAGAAGTGCTGAGAGCTTTCTGAGTACTCCCAGATTAAAGGGGAATTAGAAAAGCTTTAATTCTTTGCACAAAGGCCTGAGATTTTCACCTCAAAATTGCTTCAAAGAAAGGTGACTCTCCAAGCAGTTGGAGTCCCTGCTCTGCTTTGAACAGAAGAAGAGAAGCAGACAGGCTTGCTTTCCAACTTTCCTGGGAATCATCTTTATTATTAACTTCACAGAACATAACTCCACACTACAATCACCAGCCCCTTCTTGACTGGCTGTTCTCTGGTCCTTTGTCTGCCCCAGATCCTCCTTCTTTCTCCCTCCAGGGGCCTCTCCTTATTGCCTGTTCAGTTCCCATGTAGGCAGAAGATCTCTGGAGGCTTCAGCTGATGGAGAAAAGGGTGACAAAATGGTCCAGGTCCCTGCCATGCCTCTCACTTCCTACTTGTTCAGCCCTCTATTATGACAGTGTGCAGTGATGCTGGGTTTGTTTTTAATTTACGGGTATGTTATATTTTAATGAGGAGTCCCCTGAAAGGCCTGACAGCAGCTCTGTGGTCCTGCACATGACAATGTTCTATCTTTAAATCCACACATTTTCACCCTCACCTACAAATCAGTCAGGCAAGCGCACAGGGAATAACATTCTCATTTGTCTCCACTGAAACTACCCCTTCTGAGCTGACAGTCATCTCACCATGAGGACCACAAAGATACAAAGACCTACCAGGACTCCCTCTCAAAGAAACCATGTCAAGCTCCAGCACCAGGAATGTTTTAAAGGATGTGATGACTTTTCCCCTCCATTTAATGTTGCTATATTATATAATCAGATTTAACACAAATAGTAGTTAGGACAGATATCTTAGGAGTTATAAAACATTTTCTGTGCAAATGTCCCTTCTGGACTCTGTTGAAACAAAATTAGACTCCAAGACAAAAAAAAAATTAGTAATGAAATGTCACCTTTCACCCCTTAATTCTAATGCCATAATCGAGTCTGTTGGTTTTCTTACCAACATTTCATTAACAATGCTGTGGGAGGAACAGGGAGTTTGATTGATGGGACCAATGTTACGCTAAGCTAGTTGATTATTTCATATTGGATGTCATACAAAGATATCTAATGGCACTTAAATCATTAGCTAGTGTGGAACAGAGAACATTTAAATCATGAGATAATGGGTACAGATGTTGTATTAGTGCTGCCTAATCTCTGAGTCAGCTGAACTTTCAAAACCAAACTCTAAATCCAGGGTTTCCAAATTCTACAGTACCAGTTCAAAACTGGCAGGCATGGAAAAACAACACCCTGCTAGTCAACACCACAGCCTTATAGCCACAGATCTCTGAGCTTAGTCACCTGCTAGGACTTGATGATATTCTTCATTAATTTAACGTCGTTTTTATCTTCAGAATTAGAATGGCACACTTAGCGGAATTTATTCCACACACCTGTATAGTGTACTCCGTGTATGACTGAGGCCTCATGGGCAGACATTAGTGGCACTGAAAACAGCCAGTGCCAGTGTAACAGTATCTCTAAATCAATTTGGGCACAGGTCTAAGCTTTCCACCCACTGGAGAATATGAGCACAAGCCTTTCTTCAGGTGAGAGCCTGAGCAGGCATCTGGAAAGAACTACAAAGGAATTTTAGACCCAAAAGGGGAATGAATGTGCCAAGCACAGATCTAGCAGGAAAGAGAAAGTTGCAGATCATCACTTGAGGGGCTGATGTGACACGTGGAGGCAGTTGGGTCTGTCATGCTCAATTTGGTCCTCTGGGAAACCTAGCTGTTTGTTTGCCTCCCATTGACACGGTTTATAATCATCACCTGATCAGGGAGACCTTTCTCAACAACTCCTGGTGCTTGCCTGGTGAAGTGAGCTACTCAGGCAGTTCAGGCTGAAGACCACAGGGAGCACCATAAAGAGCTGCAGGTGAGTGATATATCAAAGGAGGAGTGTGGGAGGGTTTAACAACAGCAGTGGCAGGCTTGGAGCAGTGGGTGAGAAATACGGCTTTGCCCATGGTGGCCCACCTGCCCAGGCTTGCCAGAGGAAAATCTGCTCTGTATGAGGAAGGGAGGGAGGGTGAAGTGTCAGGAGTAACACAACTGTGGAGCAACTGAAGGACAGGGGAGAAGGCAGCTAATACCAGAGAAGTCTCAACAGGAACATCTGAATTTAAAATTACTGAAGCTGGAAGAATTTCTGCACACAGAATAAGGGAAAGGAAGGGAAAAGGCTTTCTGAAACAGCGTTTCACTGCTAACCATGTTTTACTGCTAGCTGCAGCTATCAATGCTTTGATTTTATACTTGGGTAAGAGTTTCCCCCACTCCTGGGCTGGGGTCAAACTCAGAGCCTTTATTTCATTGCAGCTGGAATGTGGACAACACAAGAGAGCACTGCTTCTACTGCCCCTAACAAGCAGGGCTATTCAAAGAGAGCGCTTCCTAACCCTCACTCTGGAACAGCCCATTTTGAGCACTTCTGTTCAGACCTTCCTTTTGTCCTAACTTCCTTTCCTTCTTAGGACACTTTTTTCTTTTTTTTTCCCCCCCAAAAGACACTGCACAGTCCAGAAATTCTCTGCTCCTTGTGTTGCATGTCTGGAATCCTAACAAGTCAAACCACAGGAGTTAAGCCAAAAATCTGAATGGAGACAATTAAATTCTTCAACACTTGCAAAAATTAAGGAGTCATAATTTATACTGACTTTAAAATCCACCCCATCTGTTAGTACATTTCTAACAATGTGATTTGTCACAGTAAAAAGTAATTAAATGAAATGTATAAAAACGAGTCTCATACTGGTTTATGCATAAAATATATTTTATTATAATTAGTCACCTGAACAAAAGATGATGAAGCAATTATCACTGGCAACACTTTCAGACTTTAAACACACAGCAAATGTATCACAGGCAAAATATTTTCTCCATAAAGAATTGATTCACACCGAATATTTAACAGCAAAACCCAAGTTTTATTTAGGTAATCCAATTGTATTCAAGAAACAAAGTTTTGTGAAAGGACAGCAGTTATGTGCAGTGTTGGGACCTGATTCAGAGTCAATTAAAAAGCTCCTGCTGATTTCAGTGGCTTTCAACCAGCTTCCTCAGTGTGCCACTGTGCTGAAGAGCGAGCTCCCTCACTGAGCCAATAGAAGGAATCAATGGTCTTTTACATGAGGAGAAGAATAACCCACCCGGATTAAATTGATCTCACTGCCTCGACTATGCAAAAAGTTCACATTAAAGCTGCCTATTATCATGTGAATAATCAACCCTTCTAATGCTGCTACTGTTTTGACTATTTTCATGTTGTCTTGTTGTGTTTTGTTTTTTATTTTTTTTTCACTTGACACTTGCAGGCACACCTGTAATATTTTATTTCTGAGCTAGAAAACAGAAAGCTCTTTGATTCAGTGTAATACCTGGTCAGGTGTTATTGTTTGTGTTCGCAGACTAAACAAGAAACTTTGAGAGAAAAAGAAAAAGAACTTTAAAAATATAGTACTGAACCCATATGTAATGAAAATCTTGCAAGGGAGAAAGATGGGATTCATGCCATAAGCAGAGAAACAAAAAGAACATCCACAGAGGGAATGGTGAGGGGATCCATTTCTGACCTGACTGTCCTTGTCAGTAATTTAGAAAGAGACACTGGTAGTTGCTAAACAGCCTCCTCCAAGGGAGCAGCTCTCTGCAGCATCACAAAAGGAACAAACAATCAGACCAAGCCATTTAGGGTCAGAACAGATAAAAATGTCTGTCCTTCTGATCTTAGAATGAATTTCTAATTTGTCTCAGAAACTTAAATCTCCTCCTTCCCTTTCCTGCAGCTACAGTCTTTTAAGTTTCTTCTGCTTTTGGGCAATGAGGATTTTGTTTATAATGTGGAAAATACAAAATCCAAAGAAGTTTTGTTTGAATTCCTGGAGGGAATTTCTTTCCTTATTTATGTCTCTTAAACTAAGAATTTAAGTTATGCAAATCTAAGTTGCCAACTTTATATTATGCTTGTGCATGTTCTTTGTTTCTTTAATCAACTCTTACTCCTGTCATGTTGAAAAAGGACAAACTACAATAAACAAGAAACAAATTTTCCAGAAAGTAGCACACAAATCAGCATCAGTGTTCCTTGCCATCCCTTTTTTCTACCTATTTATGCCTCAAATCTATCTAACCTATATTGCCCACAGCTCAGAGCACTGTAGCCCAGAACACTGCTATAATATTGACTCTGAAGCAGTAAAAGAATAAGTGACATTGTTCATAACTCAAACATCCCTACCATATTTTACTTCCAACATTTAAAAATAAAAACCAGAACCCCAAAGCCTTCATTATTTAAGTTAAACAATGAAACTGTTACTGTGTTGCTTGAAGCCCTGTTTTGCTCCCAGTGTCCTAGGACAACTTTTTTCCTGAAGAGTGATGAAGAAAACATTTTATAAGACACAGATACAAGCAAAACACAGCCTCTTTAGATCAGTTCCAGGATTACAGGTCGCCATGAAATGAAAGTTAAAAGAGGGAAAGGATTATGCCAGGAAAACATAAGAAAAAGCAGTTTCACCTCTCTGTCAAGGTAAGTCGCAAGGAGGCAGTTTTAAAAGGTGCTAATTTTCTTTACCTTCCTTGTTACCTGGGAAATGCTTAGAATAAAGAAGAATACAATGCGAAAATGCCTCAGCCTGCACAAGCAAGCCAGAACAGTGTTGACAGGATTACAGAAGTTGCCTAATTAGTTCCTTCTTTGCTAATATCCACCCTAAGAACTTCACTTTGGCTGGTAAACAATCAACAATTCAGGGAGAGAAGCTAAGTATCAAATCCGAATGCTCTGCTTTCCAGGGCAGCAGGGACAGGTCTGGGAGTGGGGCAGCTCCCCTGGCACAGAGGGGGCAGTCCAGGAACAATGCCAATCAGCCCTACAGCCTACCCAGGGTGACCCTCCTCCTCCTCCCTCTCTTCAGCAGCGTTTGGAAAGGGCAGAGGCACAACTAAGCCTTGAT
This sequence comes from Ammospiza caudacuta, assembly GCF_027887145.1. Taxonomy (NCBI): domain Eukaryota; kingdom Metazoa; phylum Chordata; class Aves; order Passeriformes; family Passerellidae; genus Ammospiza; species Ammospiza caudacuta. The sequence goes on from NC_080594.1 coordinate 79,872,931, forward strand.
TTTTTTTATTTATTTTTCTTAAAGGGAAAAGGAATTGCTCATCGGGTGTGTATGTCCACTTGTGGGATGTTTCCTTTCCACACAACCCCATGAGGAGAGGGGTGAATGCTGCTGCTGTGCTGTTCCTGTGAGACCCACACTAAAACCAGATGTGACAGTGGTCAGCAACTGGATCTCTTTTTGAATATATATGTACATGACTTGCAAATTATGGCTCATTTCTTGGCGTATTAAAATTGATAAAATCCTAGTCTTGAGTTTACACATCCAAAGAAACAGAAAGTGCTGTGATTTATCTTTTTCCTCTTCCTCTATTTAAACAAACAAACAAAGACCCAAGAAACAAACACCCAACCAAAAAAACAAACCCCCCCAAAATTAAAAATTTTCATTAACCCACTTTTCTAAAACAGAAATGAATTCCGGATCCCTAAAATGTTCCAGTGACTTGCTAGCAACCATTGTGCATCTTTTTCTCTTCCTTAGAAAAATCACGGAAAAAGTCATACAACTCACAAAGCTGCCCCAATTCATTGCTATACTCATTTGCATCTACATTTTATTCCCATTGTTCTACCTCTTATTTGTGTCCCCTAGATGGTTAACTCCACAGGGAAGGGATTATTTCTCTCTTTCTTATATAGTTCTATGTATAATGGTCCCCTACGGGTTCTTTTGGACATCACCATAACATAAATACAAATATTTACTACCACTGCTAACACCTGGAAGAATTATCCCTTGTATCTGTGCAGCCATAGTCAGTAAAATGTTACAGATCCTGGTCCAGTAAATGCATGTGAATTGCTGTTACATATTGATCCATATGTGAGTGGTACCTGTCACACCTGCAGCCATCCAGGTTAGTTGTTCTAACGCCTCATTTGCCATCATCAGGGCTCTAAATCACTGCTAAACTACACATACAGTAGGTTATGTGCCTCACACTGGCTGAATAATTTTTGTTTTCACAGGACTCACCATAAACAGAGAGAGAAATTATAACCTGTGTCCAGCAAGCTCATTGCCTGGCAATCTTCCTCCCTTTCATTTGCAGAGTAGCACACTAAAAGCTGGCAAGACAGACTTTATGCAAAGCCCTTCTGCAGTAAAGGTAAGACACAAGGGACTACTTGTAAATGACTGATTTTCTCCTTTCTGCTCAGTTCCCAGCTATATATTATATATTATGGTCTGATGTTACAGGGACATTATATATTTGTCACATGGTAAAAGTTTTCATGACTGCTGACTCCACTTTCCACACTTAAATCTATGGTCTTTCTAACACATCCAAGCACATATGTCCTTTTAAAGTCCAGCTCCAATGAAATAGAGTATCAAATGAAAATTATATTATGACAGGTGTCTGAATTCCAGATTGTTTTTCTTAGATTGATAGCAAGGTTTTACTCCAGGATATAAAAAGTCTGTCTTACAAGTAAATACTGTATTATACACTCTTTAGGTATATATAAGGATTAGGTAGAACAGCTGTATGAACAACAAGGGAATTTGCTTTCTCCTTTCATCTCTAAAATAGGTCTGAAGTAGAGCTACTCCCCAGTTCTGGAAATTGGGTGGTAATTCTTAGACACGTTCTTGCCTACCCAAAACCAGAGGCAGATGGGTTGTGCTTGGCATGTCCTGAGATGGTGTGGCTGATTTGGTCATCTCTGGAGGCTGCCCTGCAAAGCCCTAGGCTGATGTTATCCCACCACTAACCACAAAAGAATTACTGGACATCCTTTGTCTCTTCTGTCTCAGTGGTTTCCCCTGCACGTGGCAGGCTCTGCTCCTCAGAACAAACACAGGGTCTGGACCTGCTGCTCCAACAAAAGTGTCAGGTGCAGTGCTCCTGTTTGGGGGTCCTCATGAAGCAGAGAGCTCAGTGTAGTACATGGCTTTTGCACAGGGCATAGACCTGAATGTGAGGAGCAGAGGGAAATGATCATGGGCAGTTTCCTTCTGCTTGGCAGCAAATATATGCACCAGCTTTCTCGTTCCTGACCTGTAGATGGCTGCACATGAGACCACTGCTCTGAATTATCTTCTCAGTCAAAGAGGAAAAATGCACACTTTTTATAGAAATGTTCATTAAGATGTATGTTTTGTGATCAGATAAATCTTTTAAACAGATTCTTCTTGTTTCCCATCAGTGTCTGGGTAAATGCTGCCTCTACCTGGCACATAAGTTTCGGAGAGAAAAGTGACTCTGGCCTTATGAACATGCACAGTTTTTGTCATCCACTTCTAAGCTGAGACCCATACACCAGCCAGGAAAAGTGCTGTGACATGAGCTGATTTACTCAAGCAGCACAAGTTTCTTGCTTTTTGTCACTTGCTCTGTCCTTGTCCTTAAACTGCCATCAAATCCTGCTATCAGCTCTTGTATATCCTGTTGCTTCCCAGACAAGGTTTCCTTTCTCTTCTTCACAGTTTTCCTGTATTAGTCCATGCACAGTGAGCTATGCCATGAAGTTATCTAGAGCGTACTTCAGATGTTGATACCACCACAGGAGATATCCTTAAATATATATTGATTGAAAACAAGACTGAAAACATGATTTTTGTACCAAGTTAGATCTGCAGCTTGAGTGAACAAATGAACACTGTTGACTTTTAAGTAGTGAAGCAACCTCTTTGCTCTGCCTAATGAGAAGCCCATGTGTTTGATTGCTTGATCCATATCTTTGGTTCAGCATTCAGGGTAACAACTTTTGCCTTTTCCTTCTGCTAATAAGGAAAAATTCAGATAACTGGTGTCTGTCCAAAATCACTAAATATTACTTCGTTTTACCGTAGGCTGAATTCAGCTGCCTGCTTAATTTCTCAAAGCTAGTGAGACTTGGCTGCATTATTTTATGAGTGTTTCATTAGTGTGTCTAGAAGACCGTTTCTCAACATTTTCAACCTAGCATTTGAGGGGACTTTATTTGGAAAAAAAAGTTATCTTCTATTTCAGTGACAGAGGCCGTGTCCTCAATAACCTTTGGCTGTGTCTTGTCAGGCTCCCACAGGTGGTCACAAACACCCAAATTCAGTGGTGCTCAGCGTGGGCTGGGGCTCCTGGTGGGGCTGGGCACCGTGGGCAGCAAACACGGGCATCACACCCCGGGCTGGAGCCAGGATGCAGCAGGGTGGGTGCCCACACGCCGCACACGGGAACCTGGCAGCACGCCCAGGTCCTCCAGTCTAGACACAGCCAGTGGCTTAATTAACAGCTAAATAAAAGTTAGCCTGGAACTTTAATGTTCCTCGAGTACTTTGGTTGTTTGCTGGCAGCTTTCCTGGCCTGTGGAGGGCTACCCAAGCACAGACATCCTCCAGGCTCACACAACTGCCTAACACAGGTCATGGACAGGTGCTCAGGTGGGGTTCACAAGCTGAGAGGTGCACAGGGTCATGTTACCTGCTTTGGGTGTCTTACCTGGCCTCCCTGGCCTCTCCTTAAGGTCCTGTGGCCGGGTCCTCATGGCTAGGTCCTGCAGGTCCTCTGTCATACCTCCTAGCCCACCGGAATGTCTTTGACTTTCTGAGACACCTGAAATGACTGTAGACTCACCTGAGTAGAGACACTAGGTAATTTCATCCATTTCCCTGCACACAGGGACTGTAAAAGTTCCTGCCCTTCAGAATCTCAGCAGTGAAGACTGGTATACGTGTGAACATGGCAACAGGATCCAAGTGATATGCAAATATTCAGCCTTTCATGCTCTAGGTATTACTGAATTGGTGCTATGGGACCAACCGGGCACCTCAGGCTTGGGTTGGGACTTTGTTATGACCACTGCTGTGCAGACTAGCACAGAAACTAGCAATGTCTTTGCTCCAAGGAAAAGGCAGAACTTGGAGATATAAAAGGAATCAGTGTTGTTTAATAATCTTGAGATTGTCACACACAACACTTTAAATCAATGCACAAAAATCTGGGAGTACCTGTGTAGAGATTTAACATGGAAAAGACAAATATTTTTCCCAGTCAAAACCAGCAGGGAGCTACTTAAAATAAAGATGAAAGGTTGGACAACAACAGATTGTGAAAGCCCTTATCAGTGAAAGCAAACATTTTCTGTGCACTAAAAAGGAGAGAGTGAGTCAAAAAGAAACAAAAATTCCTGTAGATCTGGCTAGACAGGAGCAGGGCAAAAAAAGAGTTTCTCAAGTTCATGGAAAAGCATTTTGCAGGATCTACCTGGAAAAGCTGTGCCTCCTGGGATACAACATTTGTGCTAAATGTTGCCTTCCTCTTGAAAATAAGTATTTTCCCTTTGTTCTTCATTTCCTTCTCTCTGTGTCCCTCACAGGAAACTTCTCTGCAGACAAATGTTGGATTAAACAAATTCGCTGGTCCAAGTGGTAGGGCACATATTTTGCTCCTGTTCTCTGAGATGAGGCAGCAGCCTCTTACCAGCTGTTACGCCTATGAACATTTGTGCTTTCAAATAAAAAAAAATTATTAAAATGAAATCTATATTTGAGCTTCCTATGTTGCTGGTCTTAAAAGTAGACAGGTATGACAAGGCCTAAAAAAGAGCTTGGAGAGTTTCCATTTCTGGTCCCACTACACTGACACAGAGATTTCCCCCAGGGTGTTCCAACAACAAAAAAATGTTAATCACTGACATCCTTAAAAATCTTAAATTTTTCTGTTCTCAATATGTTTCATGAACATCTCGAAAAAATAGAAATCTGCTATTGTAGTTCCTTTCCACCTTTGCCAACACATAGACAACCAACAACAACACACGTTGTCAGTCACCCACTCCCAACAGCCTCTCTCACACGGACAATGAGACTTCACTGAATACATTCATGTTTGGATTGCAGCAGATATTTAAAACAAACAAACAAACAAACAAGCAAGCAAGCAAACAAGCAAACAGTGAACCTCACACACTTGACTTTTAACTTAGGATTGTGGAAACCATTGTATGTGGAGGATATTGCCGTCTGCACGAAAAGCAATGGCTCCTCTGCTTTTGTCTGGAAAAATCAGACAGTTTTGTGCGAAACGAGACAGAAAAATAGGTCTATTTTTAAAGAAAATACATCAATGAGGTGTACTTCAATCAGAAAAAAAAGGAGCAGCCGTTTGATTTCCATGAATACTGCTCATTCAAAGCCTGTAGTGAAGACTTCCTAGTTTGCCAGACAGTTGGTGGAGTCAGCCATGCCAAACTTGGCACATATTTAAGAGATATACAAACACAATGGATTAGCGGTATTTATATTTCACCCTTCACCTCTCACGGGGGTCACGTTCTCAGAAGAAGGTGACATCATTGTGAAACTTTACCCTGCTTAAGCCCCAAGCAACATGCCTCCTTATTTAAAGATCAGATTATCCCTCCTTCATTGTTTTGCATTTGATTTTGTTTCTTTTCTCCATTTTGGGGAAGGGCAGCTCACTATTTTGAGGAGGTGATGGAGCATGTCAGGATTTCAGGAGTGAAAGGGAAGAGATTGGTTTGGATTTTCTGCCTCCCTTTTGTGTGCTCTGAAGCTCAATATACTTAGAGTGGTGACTGCAGGTACATGGGCAGAAGAAAGCTTTTGTGTCTTATAAACCCCAGCGTTTGCTGGGACTATACCTCTATAGTCAGACAACAGGAAAGAAGTTCAAACAGTTTTTTAGCCACTTTCCATTTCAATGGGTGTTTATTAGCAATATCACTGAGTCCCAGAGACAGCATTTTAAAGTGCTGATAAGGAGTTTGATGCACACACAGATAACACAGTGCAAAGAGCAGTAATGACTATGGATGTCCCTGTTTGAAAGAAAGCTGGAGGACTGTCTTTCTCACATCTGAGTTTATAATTTTCCATAAATGGTAATTGGGTGTTAATATGTGGAAAACAACAGAAACACTATTGCTTCCACCTCTTCTAGACAGTTTCTTACTTCACTATGCTCAAGCAAACCCCTCATCTTCAGCAGGTTTGTAAACTCTGAATACCTGTGGAAAACACTTATCTTTCTGTCATCTTTATCTAAAGTAGTTTGTGGAAGAAGAGGAGCAAATCTGAACCCCACATCATGAATCAAAGGAGTTTCTCACATCAGGATTTTTTAGCAATTTTAAAAAATATTGCTAGTACAAATTCATTGTATTTTATATTAATGGATGTGACAAACACAGCAGATATAGTAATTTCAAGAGAAAACAGTTTCAAAGAAATATGGTAAAGCAAGTGACTCAGTGAGATATTGGCAATTCTGAGGGGAACTCACGTCATTGGCCATACGGAAGTGACAAAGTATCACCTCAATGCACTGTTCAAAGATTAATATGAGAATAATGTCATCTTGAATGTCTGCTGAAGGCATGGATTGTAATTATGTGAATATTTTGGATACTATCTTCTTACTAAAGGTGGGTGAATACTGTCATGAATGTTTGAGCAGACATTTAACTGGAGTTTCTTCTGCCTCACTCACACCTCTTTTACACTCACTTTCCAAGCACTGCAGTGTATTCCAATTTGAAAAAAAAGGAAACAAACAAAAAAAAACAAAAAGCAGCAAATTTCTAGGTAATATATTTAAGTATTCCTTTTAGAAGGCATTATAAATTAAGCATTCATGACAATTTGTGGTAGAAATACTGGTATAATTACTTCATTTGAGCCAACAGCAAGATTTGAAATTGCAGAAAAAATCTCCAACAAACACAAAACCACAAAAACTAGGAGTGACCTTAAAAAACCAACTAGTTTCATGGTTCTGTCCCATATTCTCATTAGGTCACTCAATAAACAGGGAATTAAGACTGGGGAAACCTCCATGTGCATTTTAATCCTGGTCTCACTTTCACAGAAGTCAGTGATAAAACTTCCACAGATTTCAACAGTGCTGCATCAGAACCTTCATCCTCATGAACATTAAGTAAAGGAGAAGGAATAGCACCATGCAAAATACATGATCAGGTATTATTTACTGATGGAAAAATATTAACAGGGACTAACAAATACATGCAGATAAATCAGTTAACATGCATTTTATTGCATTATATTTCTTTGTATCAATCTCAAAATTCTTATCACATACAGAAACTACATGGAAATATTTCAGATCTGCACCTTTGGACATTGCACAGGGTGTAATTCAGCACCCATGCAAGGGACACACGCTTGTGCCAAAGTATTTTTCTGACGTATCTTCCTTTTTAATTTCTCTTTGAAGTCCTTTTTACTATTGGTTTTATCTGGAGTAGGAACAAGTTTCCCATAGAGTAAAGTACTTCTTTAAGGAAGGCAATGGAGGAAATTTCATGACTTCACCAGATTTCAGTTTTTGAGAGTGGAGTGGTAGCTTTGTGGCAATTTCCACTTTCTTTATTAATTTTTGGAGTAGCAGCTGTTTTTCTCATTTGGCTCCCTACAAGTAAAGCATGGGTCTCTCTGAGCCTTCAGGAATTTGATGTTACAGAGTTCCCAAGGTCTGGTTTCTCTAGTTAAAGAAGCTCTTTTGCATTGTTTCCACCTGACCATCCAAACAGTGTTCAAAGAGAGGGGAAGGTAAAATTAGGAATGACTCAGCATGTTATGACATTCTTTGAATTAGTTGTAAGGGAGAGGGCAAAGACAGCCCTGTCTGGTGAAGAACGCCTGAGCAGCAGCACCTCTGTTTTAGCTCATGCACCATGTCCCTGCTCCAGCCTGTAGAAATTACTATAGAGGGACAAAGTTTAAGGATGCTCGTGGACTACAGATTTCATCCATGGAAATCAGTCTAGCACATGCATGTTTGCATCCATACACACAAGGAAGGATGGATCTGACTTTTGGCCACTCCTGAAGTACCTGCTGTGAGGTGTATCCTCCTTACCCTCTGTCAAAGCAGAGCTCAAGAAATGTGACCGCCTTGAAGACCCAGACACTCACAGACAGTGAAGGCTGCTCTCGTGGCTCAGAGCTGCACTCAGGAGTCCTCCAGCTCCTCATACTGCACCTGCTTCTCAGGAGGAGAGAAATATTGCAGATGGTAATGACTGTGACAGTAGCTGTGAGAATCTAGCACTTGTGAAAACAAAATCTTGCCTTCTGTGTTGCATTGTAGTAAAAGACAAAACACCCACCCAAAGAAACAAATCCTATGCAAATAAAATACCTGAAATACTTAAAAATATCTGCAAATGGCTCAATTTCTTATGACTGGTTGAAATAATAACCTCTTTTAGGCCAAAGTAATCTTTGATACAAAGGTTTGGGAAGACGCACAAGGAGTCTCCCAGTGGTGATGTAAGAAAAGTGAGAAGTTCAATTCAGGCTGTAATCAAATGTGGAACTTGTATCCTAGAGAGATGCTAATTCTCCAGAGAACATGATAGCTGTCGCCGATAAATACACTGCCAAGGCCTGACATACTCTGGTTCAAGTAACCCACCCATCCATCACACAGACACACATACTTCAAGGCTTCCTAAATTCTGTTTCCAGGGCCTGATCCCTCAAAGACTGAGGAACACAAACAACCTTGCTACATGCCAGTAATCCCATTATCAGGCAGGATCAGGCCCTGATACTGAACACACTATCTCATTGGTTCTAATCAAAATGCAAATGGCTTTGGGTTAAGCAACAAACACCAGGAATATTTTGAGATTTCATACTCATAGAATTGAAAAATCTTTGAGGTTGTTTGTCAAAAAGAGGTTGCATCATTATATTTTTTTGCATTCCAGTTGTGTTAGCTATGTTAATGTATTACAATTTTTAAATCATGTTTTGTTCCCAAGTCCTTCTATGTTTTTTACAAAAACATCTCTATCATTACATTTGCATTTTAAAAGACTGCGGATGTTATACTTACAATGGGCATTATTTACATTTCAGATTTCCATATATCTGCACCAACTGGCTTTGCTGGATCTCTGGTACAATCACGCTTTCCATTATCCATCTTCTTCTGCTACAAAGATAATTCACTTTACCTCCAAACTTTGCTAGTCATGCTTTGTGTAATAACTCATGTCTTACTGTCCCTCACAAGTTTGGTGGCTCCTTAATGCAGCGCTTACAGGGAGGGTGCACTGCATATTGATCTAATTAAACATTTCTGAATCAGGACAACAATAGTAATGGGATTAATTATTGTAATTTGTGCAGCAGAAGTATATACATAAAGAGGCAATTTCCCCCCCTCCCTGTAAAGCCAGCAGAAAATGAATTTCAGACATTAGGACCTGAGAGACCAGAGAGCTACAGCTGCTGAGCTAGTGTCCCTCCCATAGTCCTGGCCAGCAGCTCTGACATCCTTGCACAAAGTAATCACAGATCACAGCATTTAATCACTGAAAACAAGCACTCCAGAGGACAGCAGTGTCAATATCCCACTCTCTCATTATCTGTTTGGATTGCACATCCACACTGTCAGATAAACAGAGTGGAAAATTAAGATTAAAAATATGGTAATTTCATTTCAGGCAGCAGGCACCACTCACTGCCCCTATTATGCTATTGATTACCTCTGAATTCAATTTTTCTTTCAATGCAAACTTTAATCTGTTTGCTACCCAGCAATTCAACTCCCCAAGGGCTATTTGAGAGTAAGTAACCATTTAATCTGATGCTAACTGAAAAATCACCGTCCTTAATGAATTGTGTAAATCATTCAGCTCTAAAGCACCTTTGACTTCTATTTCATTTTTTATTTTCTACTCAATATAGGAAGGGATCGGCGTGTGAATAATTACAAAGTAGCAAGTATTTTTAAATAGAGCAAATATGATAAAAACCCTATTATAGTGGGGCATGTGTAATGAACAGTACTTTTTAATTTCAAAATAGCTATTCATTAAAAAAGAATGGGAGATTAAAAAGAGAGGCTCAAAGCTCAAGGTAAAAGTTGATAGACATTGTAATTACATGGTTAATTTCAAAGATTTATATGCTGTTATGATTTAAAAGGAATTTTTATGACCTGACATTTTCATTTGAGAAGATTTTTTATTTAAAATTAATCTTCTAGCTCCTATTCTTAATTATTTCTTGGCAAGCGATAAATGGGAATACAAAAAATGCCCTATATCAAATTTTCAGCAGAATAAATGCATGTGAATTTGTGAACAGCAATAAAGTGGTCCTACTTTCCGTAGTTGAATCACTTTACATTGAAATCCAAGGCTAAAATAAATTCTTTGTATATGGAAATTATTGACACTTTTAGGAAGGCTCTTAAGCTGCAGATTCACACTCGGCTTTTTATTTCCCGACTAAGAAATTCAAGACTCTTTGGCTAAGTCGAAATTGCCTTTCTGCTTTGCAATTCAGTTTTCGGCACACCTTTCCTCCTCCTCAACTTTGACGGGTTTTCTTCCCAGCTCCCGACAAAGAGACTGGCAGTCATGGGAGGGACTTGCTGCCCAAATTTCCTGCAGCCTTGGCGGCAGTGAGGGAAGCCAGGGGCTGACTCAGGCCAGACACACACTCAGGTGCTTGTTTACAGCCCGGCCCTGGCCTCTTTGGGCCAGGCAGGATGCACTTCATGGATGCTGCCCCCTCCACCCACTCAGGGCTTTTCCCCAGAGCTGGCACAAAACTGGGAGCTCAGCTGCAGGCAGTGCCACCACAGAGTCCTTCCCTTGACACTGGTGGCCATGCCTTTTGTTGTGACTCTGCTGATTGTGCAGAGCAGCCTGATATTAAAGCACCTTGGGACCTCTGTAATTTTCCTGGCACCAAGAGAGTGCACCCAGTGCTAGCAGGCAGTGGTCCCAGTCCTCTCTCCCCCAGGTCCCACATGGGATGAGGGATGCAGGGTGTGGGTGTGAGGTGATAGGACACCAGATGAGGGATGTGATGCAGGATATGGGGAGTGGGGTACAGGATGTGGGGTGCAGGATGCTGTCTCCCTCACTGTGCAGCCAGGGGAGGGGCAAAGCAGCAATCCAAAATGCATTTCCCACTAACATAGTTGTGTGGACAGCCATAACAACAAGCTTGAAGGCAGCCCCCACTTTCAGTCCTGCTCTTGGCTCTTGCTCTGCAAACTAGATTGGGCTAAAACATGTGGGGACTAAGGGCTTTTTGTATGTCACCAGCCAGAAGGTGCCGGTTTGCCCTGCCATCCCCCTACAGATGCCCCCAAATCCACATGGTCCCACTGCTTTCAGATGGAGCTGCAGAGATGCCAAAGGAACCCTGCCAGGTCAGAGGGATTGGCAACATCTCTTTTCTCTACAGCAGCAGCAGCAGCACATTGAGTAAGGGGAAGACAGGCTCTTCCTGCTCAGTGCTGCACAGAGGGAGCTGGATGCAGTGAGGTAGGTTCTGGGGGTGGCTTGTTCCCCACAAGGGAAAAGCCAACACCCACTGTGCTATTCTGCTCAAGAGAGCAAAGCCGGCTGACAGGCATAGGAAAATGCACTGCTCCTGCCACTGGGCTGGTGTAAAAGCTCCCAGAACATCTGGCTGCCTCCTGCCCCAAGGAGAGGGTGGTGGGGGTGGTGGCAGTGGTGGCACTCAGGGTAGCACAGCAGGTACCCAGTTGGTGGTGGCCCTGCTGTGCTCAGGGGTTCGTGTATTCACACGCCCCCAGCATCCCCGCCTTCGCACATGCTCATCACAACACAGGCAGGGGATCGGTATGTGATAAATCACAAAGGTGGTTAAATTACCTTTTCATGCCTTCCAGACATAGTCACCTGTATTTTCTGTCCCCTCTCACACCCTTCTGTTGGCTTTGCTGTCCTTATTCCCAAACACAAAACAGCTGAAACCAGGTCCCATTTATTTATTTTTCTTTTTTGATTCAAACCTCTGGGTAAAAATTCCCTCTTTTCCCACAAATTCCCTAATTCTGCAGGTGGTTATAGGGCTGCAGTACTTCAGGGCCTCAGCTAGCCCAAGAGGCAACCACTATCAGCACCATCACCATGTGTCCTGCCACCAGCCAACATTCACCACCTGACTGCAGCAGGCCTTAGATTTGGAATCCTATACAGAAAGCTACTGAAACTTCACTGAAACTTGCTCATCCTTGTGTTTGTCCTACTGACTTCTGTAGGACCACAATAGCCAAGGCTCAATGTAGGGCTTGCTTGGGACCAGCTTGAAGATATCCTGTGAGGTAAACTGAGACTGCAGAGGTTTCCACCAAGTGAGGGGGGGAATTTTTCCTTTCCTGTGGGATGCTTGCTCATCATCCTGGAAATTCCTGAGCTTTCCTATAACATAAAATTATGGCAACAATGATGTATGGCGAAAAGTTTTAAAGGAGGAAAAAAGCCCTATTCATGTGGTTGAGGTGCACTCCTGGTTTTGCTACAGGTACTGTACAGAGTTGAAATCATTAAGGCTACTGACGTGAAGAAAGTGTTGCCTGTGTTTACAGAGCCCCAAGTCATCTGGCTTTACAGGCAGGAGGCTGGAGTGCCAATAATGTTATTAAAAACCCTCTGCGATTGTTCCAAAATATTTCTTTAATAAAAGGTAGCATTTACAGAATAGTCCATGTTGGGGCAGAGTATAAAGGTTTTGCTGGCACTTGTTTGGGAAAGGATGCATTACCCTATGTCTTATGACCCAAAGCAGGATTGAAAAAAATGATACCACACAGAAAGTATTTCATGGAAACACAGCCATACTGGAAGCCTGTGCACACTGCAGGTCTGCTGACAGCACCCAGGCCTTGAAGAGCCTTTTTGTTCCATCACAAACACTGCCACAAAATCTTAGGCATGTGGCACTTAAGATTTAAGCTGACTTCTGAGCAGTTTAGTACTGCGGTTGCCAAAAATGTCTTTCAAAAAAAATTTTCTAACATTTTTTCTAATATCTATTTTTTTTCTAATTTTTCTGAGGTCCCATTAGAGCTGTTATCTGTGTGTCTCAAAAATTCCAATCATTACATTCAGACATATAGAGAACATGTATAAGCATTTTGCAATATTTACATACTTAATATTTAAAGTCAAGTTCAGTTCAGAAAAGCCAGTGCAAAGTTCATTTATGTGATGGAGACTTTCTTCCTAAATTACTTCTGAATATGAGACTTAGGCTCCTCAAGCTCTAGGCAATTTACATTTTTCTATTTTAATCCCCAAAATGATAAAATTATGAAAACAGTCATCTAACCTGCACTTATTGTATAATTTTCCCATGTTGCAGAATTTTAAAAATTGGTCTTCTTTCTACAGAAAGATATAAATATGCAATTATGTAAGCTTGCATGCACATGGTAAATGTACAGATAATATACTGTATGTATCCATGGGAGAGGCACATTAAACTGTGCAACACATACTACAAATATGTTGTATGTGCCTATTTTCTCTCACGGGTGTCACAGTAACTTCTGACTATACATTGAACAGCTGCTACATACATTGAACATGTTTTGTACACATACCCTGGGTATTTATTGAAAGCTGAAATAATTGCTGTGAAGGGAAAATGATGTTCTCCCTCCCCCTCATTTCATGTAATACAGAAATGACCCCATGCAGACAAGGGGAGGGCTGTCTGCAGTCCTTGCCAGCTGAGGAGAGGACCTGATTTCTGGCAGAAAGAAGAATGCTGCTAAACTGTCCCCTCAAGCTACCATATCTCTTCATGATTCTTTGTCCTTGTGCACAGCAGAAGACAGATCCTTCTTGAAGCAGGGCTTGGTGTTTTGTCACTTGGATTTTGTGCCTCCTCAGGACCCCTTTTCTCACCTCTCCCGCCTCCACATTTCATAATCTGAAAAACAAACTCAAGGTATTAGATTTGTGCTTTTCAGGTGTATCTGCTCCTCATCTGACACACCAAAGCTTATCTAGTCAAGAAGCAGCTGAGATCCTCTGGGCAAAGCCCCTTTCAAACTGGGAGCTCTTACCACCACCACCAGCAGCCTGCAGTTTTGCATGTGCTATTTTGGTCTCCCATTCCCACACCCACCAACCCACAGTCACCCTCTCGATCCTACACACACACTTGCCATGGAAACAGACACAGGGAAGGGCACTACCTGCCACCCCTCCCGTGTGTCTTCCAGACATGATCCTGTAATTTTCACAGCATCCAGCAGCCATGACTTTCAGCAGCTTGGCTGAAAGTGTAGCCCCAGACACCAGATTATGATGGGTTTTTTTTGTTTTTAAGTGGTTCTTTTACACTTCACACACACATGCAGGATAATTCCATGGAGCTCAGCACTACGGGGTTGTTGGGATATCCCATGCAAGGGCTCGCTGTGCTGGCACATTTGCACTGTGGCCAAAGGACTCTGTCCCCATCTGGCAGGTTTTCCCTTTATAGAAACAGAGTGAGAAAACTTCAACACCTTCCTCAGATTTCTCTGAATTTCCATGTATCGCTGGTGTGATGTGTACAGATCATCTGCTAGCCAGAGACCCCTGATGGAAGTTTCTACTATCTGCAGTACCTAGGCACAGATGCGGTGAATAAGGGCAGGCTCACAAAACCCCTCTGCATCCCTGCCTCCCACTGCCTAAACAGGCCTGATGGAGATGGCATACAGCACTGGTTTGGGCTAAAGCTCCCACACTTTAACCTCTTAGCCTGAAAGAGGAACCAGGTTACCTTATTCCTGTCTTACTTCAGCTCAAGCCTATCAGCACAATAGGAAAATTTGTTTGTGTGTGCACACAGTTCCCTTTATTTGTCCTTCATGATTTCTCCTCTGGGAACACAGGAGAGTCCATAATGGACCCCCTTCATTACAGCGGTCAGTACTGATGGTCTGTCACAGATGCAGAAAAATGCATGTATGCAGAGTAATTTTAAATTAATATCTTTTGCCACGTTGGTGCTGAAAAACTGCCTCAAAAGCTGTTATGATCCATCATGGCAATGAGCACTTATGGACTTTTAAATCCACAAATTAGATGTTGTGCACAGGAACTAGAGGCAATTACGTTCAGCTCAGTACATAGATCCTCAGCCACACAAATCCAGTTTCAGTCCACACCTCCCACTATGCTAAACCCCAGCATTTGCTTGTTTATGTATCTATTTATTTACAGCTAGGGGTGAAGCTATTAAAATCATACATATAAATAAAATTGATAAAGGGAGATAAAGAAAAAAACTCTGTGTGAACTTTGTTCTATAAAAAGGTTACAGTTTCTCAGTATTATAGTTTTTGAAATAGCAGAGACCACAGATGCACACGTACATGCACACAGACACACACACAGACACACAGAGAATCACAGACTCTAACTTCTCAATATGAAGAAAAAGTAGAAAAAAAATCCTGCACTGAAAGTTGAGCAAAATTTCACTTTTAAAAATTCCATCTGGATCAGAACCTCACAGCTTCAATACCTGCACACTTAGCACATTTTTATGGCTACCTTAACTCTCGGCAAAACTGATTTATTTGGAAACGCTTACAGAAATTTGAAGGCAAAAGAATGAAGATCGTACCACAGAAGAAATCATCATCAGACTGTAATTTTTTGCAAGGTAGCTGAATTCCTGGGTATGCCACGTTGTCAGCCAAGCCCATGCAACGTGGAGGAGAATGTTACCATGAGTGCAGCACAGAAACTCTTCTGAGCCTAAAATATTTATCAGTACCACTCATTGCTTACCACTTCATTGATCATAGTGTAAAGTTTTCTGTCTCTGAACAGGAGTGCAGGGTGGGAAATGGGGCAAATTCCCTGCACCTTCCCCAGGAAAAAAGTGACAAACATGTATTTATCACCGTCTTTGAAAAGTTTTTCTAATAATGAAATGAAACAGAAGTTTTGAAACTCTCCATCATTACATAAACTCCAGTGCTTGGAAAGTGGGATGAAACCACTGCTCAATAAACCCCTTCAAATCTTTGAGAAGGGTGTGCTTTCTTCATCCCTTTCCCAGAGAAATCTCTTATTTTCCTGTCAGTTTTTCCAAAAATGGGCAAGACTATGGGTGTCAAAGAGAATTGTCATTTTTTGAAGAAATTGAAGCAGCCTCAGAAGACAAAAATGCAAGACTTTCTGCACAGTATTGGGTATAGGATAGCCCTGAGGGACAGGGAGAGGAAGGTCCTTGGCAGACCTGGGAGAGACAGGGAGCAGGAGCACCAGGAGCCCAGGAAACTCTGAAGCAACTCAAGGTTAACTTGTCTTAAAACTATTCAGGAAATAATGTTGCAACTATGAGGTAAAGCACCCACTGAAAGGGATGTTGTGCTGAGGAATGTTCTCTGACTTCAAAATGGATAAGGGAGAGCACTCGACAGAGAGAAATGCTTGACAGGAAAATTGGGATGCCAGTTTTGAGAGTAAATTAATAACAGCAAACATAGGCAAGGTAGATGAAATGCTACCTAGTAGATATTTTCTACTGTATAAATTAAGGAGCTGCTAAGGAAATGCTTTATTACACAACATGTAATTAAAGTGTGGCACCTTAAGCCACAGATACTATTGAGGTTAGAAAAAGAGAGTTTTAAAATGGACCAGTGTTTATATGGATATTGAGAATTGTGACACATTAGCTGGAATAAGACTCAGGATACATTCCAACACAAGGAGACTAGTTGCACAAAGAAACTTTCTAAAAATTTATTTGACATTATGTCCATGTCCTGTGGTTGCAGAAGCCTGTGAGGAGGACTCAGGGCTGCTGCCTCAAACAGCAACACCCCAGCAAGGCTGGCTGGTGTGGAGGATCTCTACAGAGGCATGGATCAAGCACATCCCCATGGATTCATGCCTTTAGATGGCTGCTTGGCATCTGTCTGCTCTGCTCTAATGCATCAGCTTTGCCAGAACCTGCCCGCTCAGTTCCTTTCTAGGCACCCAAAAGTCTCCAGATGAGCACTTTATGGTCAAGGTCATTGAAGGGGGCTGAGGGAGCACAGGATGGTGAACTGAGGTCTTGGTGCAGAAGGGAGAAACCAAGAAGGTCATGGCCCCACTTCCAGTCACATACAGCCCATACCATTTTTCTAACTCAACAATGGCAAATTTCCCTTAGCAATAAACACTGCAATTCTCCACAATGCAATTTCTTACCTACTTCACCCTATACAGTGCTGTTTAGGACTTCAGAAACTGGGTAAGACTACCTGTTGTTGCTCTTTCTGTATATTCTTCCACTACAAAAATATGTTAGAAAGGTCAGTTTTATGACATTTCTTTGCTGCTTTTCCTCCTCCTCTTCTTGTATGCAGTCTGTTAATGCTATCTGGCTGGATGTTGTTTTCTTGAGCTACCGGAAGCCTCAAATATGTCTGTTACTATACAGGCTATAAAAAAGTATTAAATGCCCTACAAATAACAATAAATATTAAATCTACAAGACCACACTTTTAGAAACCTCAGCAAAATGGTTCTCAGGTGGAACACCTCTGCCATGAAGGTGGCTTGCCCTTGAAATTAAGTGCATGGATGAACAGGAGAGGAATTTATATGGCCACAAAATGCACTCCAGAGGACTGTCACTGAAAGAGACATTCAAAAACAGATGAAAACATTAGTTTGGATGATAAGAAATTATATTGACATGTACCCTGGTACAAAGATAAATTCTCTGAGGACACTTCTAGGAATGCTTTGAACTGAATGAAGTACACTGGGAAGATCTTTATGTAAGCAGAACATAAAGTAGTAATGGAGCTCAGAGTGGCATAGCTCTGTTAGCAAGGCTGGGCTGAGAGGGGCATCTGAGGCACTGAGACACAGCTTTGCACTGATTTCACTGTGCTGCCCCTGGTTCCAGCCCTGGATATCCTGCACACTAGCAGCTGCAACACCTGGTGCAGCCTAGCCAAGCCCTGGCGCAGCAGAGGTAAACCATCACAACTGAGGATCCACACATAACTAAAGCAGCACTCCAACACCTGACAAAACCAATGGCTTTCACACTGCATATTCTGCCTTTAGCACTTCCAGCACCTCCCTGGTCTCACATAACTGGGCAGCTTCTCTCACCCAAGAAGGCAGGAAGGTGCTCCAGTCCCAGGTGCACCCAGCACCTTGCAGTTAAGTATTTTCTAGGCAGCAGAAATAGCTGCCTAGGAATTCACCCAGCTCCCTTATGGCTCTGCTGGCTGGCTGAACTCTCAGACTGTGGGCTGCAGCTGAAGTGCTCACACAGCACAATGCCAAGATGCCCCAGTAACCTCTTCAAAGAGGGCTCATAACAGCAGGCCAATTGTCTAGCTGGAGCAACATCTCAACAGCCTCGGTAGCACTCACTCAGCAGTGTCCTTGCGCTGGTTTACATTACAGTGTGCCTTTCCCTGGCTGCCTGCTCTCAGTTGCTCTCTCCCAATACCCAAAAAGCTGCTGGCTGAGAACCCCAGCAGCTGGATGTGCCTGCCCACATACCAGAGGTGGTACCTACACTCCACCTCATTGCTTTCTATTGCCATGGACTTGCTTACACAGCTCTCAGTGCATAACACAACTTCCTGTGGATTATATTTCCTCCCCCAGCACTGGGACAGGGAGCCTGGGACTTTGGAGAAAGTGGAGCAGGAGCATGTCTCCACCCTCAGACCTAACCCTACCACAAAACTATATACAGGTCACTGTCACAGATATATTAAAGCCTCGAAGATGGAGTTGCTGAAGAGTTTTAAATAGTGCTTTGACACTAATGGATAGCTTCACAGACTGAAATGTGCCAGCCTGAAGGAGATCCTCAGCATATGAAGAATCAATGACTGTAAACGAGGAGTTGAAATTGGAAGAGGCAAAGCACAGTGCAGAACTAAAAAGAAATCACTGCACAACTAATGTGATAGGAGGGGAATTGAAATGGAGAAAAGCATCCTATTTCTGTGCCCAAAACAGGTGGAAATGTGAGGAGGAGTTTTTCTTTTTTTAAGAAAATAATATTTTAAAGTAGTAAAAGACTTTCTATTAAAAGAAAAATTGAGGAAAACTTTCATACAGCTATGGGGGAAAAGAAAAAGTGACCTATGATCGTGCTGCAAAGGAACTTACCTCCAAATCCGAAACACGTCACAATGATAAATGGAAAGAAGTTAAACCTCCAAAATACTATGACTATCCTCAGTTCTGTTCTGGACAGATGTTTGATGTATTGTATCTCCCTGTGACAGAGACCTGAGGGTTCAGAGGGTTTTTTTTATTATTTAATATTTTAGTGAAACTTGTATAGCTTGTCATGCCAGCAAGGTATTTTTTAATTAAAATGAAATGTATGTGTGTGGGGTGAGCCAGAGTTTATGAGGAGCTTCTTCAGGGGGAAAATGAATCAGTCCAGGATTTTCAAGAAGGATTCAAGGCTAAGCTCGAGCTTACTAACTCAGGAGGAATGTAAATTAGAGTGTACTTACCAGGCAGGGAAACCTGGGCTGGGAGTCAGGTTCTCCAGCCGGGGAGGGCGTCCACCCTTGTTGCTCCACATGGCAAGCAAAGCAAATTGGGCATTTTCCAGCAACAGGGCAGTAGGAAGGACCTTTCCTTGATGCCATCCTATGCAGCGGGTTCTAAGAATACCCTGTTTGAGCAGGGAGGTTGGACCAGATGATTCCACTCTCGTCCTTTCCAACCTGACCCTGTGATTCTGTCATAAAATCAGTGCTGTAAAAAGAACCTCAAGTTCAGCTTTCCACCAGCAATACTCCTACACCCTACTGGAACCAAAGTGGAAGTCTTCCCATTGCCCTAATTCCTGGAGTTTGTCAATGAACAGTCTCTGGGGAGGGATTGTATTGACTGAGAAATCTGACTGAGTCAGATTACATCTGAACACAGGACTAGGATTAGAGGCTAAAAAATCAGGGTTGCCTTTTTAAAGGACAATTTTGTATACTCTTGCACTGGGAGAAAAAAGAAACATAAGAGCAGAATGGTAAGAGCAGAAGATGAGAGGCATAAGATTATTTCTTCTTACCACACTTAGTGAATAGTGTGTCTGTAGTTTATTTTCATATTATTCATATTTATTTTCTGAGCATATAGTGGGATCTGTTTTGTCTTATCCTGGTAGATGAATGGTGTTCTTCAGGGTTTTTATTACTTTCTGAGGGCTTTCTATTTTTTTCTACTTCTATTCATTTCATAATGTGATATACTTGTAATAAGTACTTGTCCTCTCTGAAATCATTCTTGATAAACAATACATATGAATCATCATTTTTCAACCTTGTTCTGAACCATTTCAAAATTAATAGGCTAATTAGTAACCTGGAAAACTATTATCATAACCATTTTTAAAAAACCAACCACTTTGGTGTGGCCAGAAATCACTATTGAGATAATATCCATGACAGTCTTTTGCAACACCCTGCCACATCCCGAGACATGAAAGTTTCTCTGCTATGTGCTGAAGCACGCTCTTGTGGTGGGACCTAGAGTGCCAAATATGAAAGGGTGACTCACGTTCCTCAGGATCCAGAGATCCTCTCCTTGAATATTTTACATAGCTGAATCCCTAGTCAACCTGCCTAACTGGAGGTGCCTGGCTCTCTCCCCACCAAAGGCACCTGGGGTGGAAAATCTCCTTCAAGAAGTGTCCTAGTATAGGAATGCACCTGACCTGAACTGGGCCAGACACTCAGGTGCTGGGCAGAGGCAGGGAAGTGCTCCTCCTGCTTCAATCTAGTTAAATCTCACTGACTGTATCTGCTCTTGCAGTGCTTGATATCTTCCTCCTGGTACTATACAGATTCCCAGCCCCTGTCCTAGCTTTTCCAATCTGTTTGTATTTTAAAATCTTTGGCAACACCAGTGTCAGCATTAGTGCAATGCCGTGGAAGGATTTTTTAATACTGCCAAAGCAGGATCACAGCCACTGTGTTATGATCCTACATGCAGCCTCATCTTCAGTCTCTCCCCACTACCCAGGGTGTTAACCAGATTATATTTCTATCCATCTTGCGCAAGACGAATATTTCTATACTGGCTATCCCAGTCTTACAGTCTGCAGCACTATCTGTGTCCACAGCATGAATATTTTTATTTAGTCTCCCATCCTTCAGGAGTGACTTTTCTTTACCCTCCTCCCTAAGCAGCAACCTCTCTGAAGATATTCTTTCCTACTACATCTTCTCAAATATTGGCCTTTAAATCTATGTGCAGGTGGACAAGGGGGACCTCCCCTCAGTTGGTGCCTGCTTACAACTCTTTTGTGCACCT
This sequence comes from Ammospiza caudacuta, assembly GCF_027887145.1. Classification (NCBI taxonomy): domain Eukaryota; kingdom Metazoa; phylum Chordata; class Aves; order Passeriformes; family Passerellidae; genus Ammospiza; species Ammospiza caudacuta. Next base: position 79,893,990 of record NC_080594.1, read on the forward strand.
CTTGGTGCCACAATTATTTTATGCACACACCTTCTGCCTAAGCATGGAGAAAAAAACCCTCCCACCAGGCCCATTGCCTTTTCACAGGAACAGCAGCATCAGGGGTTTGATGAAACATGAGCTATGACTCTATTCTGTCCTGCTCAAGCCATCACAAAACCAGCAGCTTTCTGATAATGTCCTGCATGTTGCCATGGTGCAGGAGAGGAACCAGTTTCACCTTCCTGTGCTGAAAACCTAGCGTGCCTCAGTAGTGACATCCCATGTGCCACAGAGAGTTTTCTGCAGTTTTATAGTTTTTGCCACTATTTTGCCAGCCAGTTTCTTAGGAGCAAATTGAGCAGGAAATTGCATCTTTCCCCCCTCTAATATATTTAAACCATTTAATCAGGCTGTAACACTTTTTTGGGTATTTTTGTAGGCTTTAAAAAAATATTCTAGCTGTTGTGTCTATAAAGTAAATAAATAAAGAAATCATCCTTTCTCAATATACCAGCTGTTTTTTGCCATGTAATCCATCTTTCTCTTGATCTAACCAACTAATTTCTAGTATTTATATTGAAAAGTCATGTATCTAAACCAACCTTCCTTCCTTCCTTCCTTCCTTCCTTCCTTCCTTCCTTCCTTCCTTCCTTCCTTCCTTCCTTCCTTCCTTCCTTCCTTCCTTCCTTCCTTCCTTCCTTCCTTCCTTCCTTCCTTCCTTCCTTCCTTCCTTCCTTCCTTCCTTCCTTCCTTCCTTCCTTCCTTCCTTCCTTCCTTCCTTCCTTCCTTCCTTCCTTCCTTCCTTCCTTCCTTCCTTCCTTCCTTCCTTCCTTCCTTCCTTCCTTCCTTCCTTCCTTCCTTCCTTCCTTCCTTCCTTCCTTCCTTCCTTCCTTCCTTCCTTCCTTCCTTCCTTCCTTCCTTCCTTCCTTCCTTCCTTCCTTCCTTCCTTCCTTCCTTCCTTCCTTCCTTCCTTCCTTCCTTCCACCTCACCTTTCCAAGTGAGCTGTTCTTCAACCTCCAAAGCAAAGAGCATGCACTTCTTCTCCTTTGGCTACCTGGAAATAAGGCTGTCTTGTCATGATTTCTATCCTGAGTAATTAATTTCATATCATTTGAGGAAGAAACTCATCTTACTGAGTTTTCCACAGCCTAAGTTTAGCAACAAAACTCTCCTTCTGGTTTCTACATGTTTACAAAAGATTATGGATATCCCTCTGGAAATGGAATACCAGGTCTGTACAGGCATACTTGCATGTTTGTGTGCTTCCATCAGCATCAGCTAAGGAGTCAAAGACAGCTGGAGTCACTCCATGACTGCTCTCAGCTTCACTTGTCTTGTGGAGCGGGCTGTCATGGCATGACCTGGAAATCTTCACATTGGAGTTCAGGTGAGAAAGTAAAAGAAAGAAAGAAAAGTTTATCTGGCACATAGCATCCTCCACATTCGCTAAAAAGCATGTGTTGCCAGCAGTAGGACTGCCATAGAGCAGAAGACATTTCCAAATGGCCCTGTGGACTTGTGGTGAGTCTCTGTAGAGTCTGGAAGGACGGAAAAAGGAAGACAGGTGAGATTTATAATTTTTTTTTCTTTTGAATTAGACAGTGGATGTTTCAGTTTAAAGGTAGTTACATGTAAGTTTAATTCCTTCTCACAACAGAACATAAACTGTGGTGTGAGTAAAGGGTTTTTGCATGATGTCTGCATCTCCTCCTTCCCTCTCTTTAGGTAGATAAATCTTCCTCTCCCCACACCCCTGATGTTGAACACCAAGATATATCTGCATGTGGCCACTGGCATTTTGGACACTCGCATCAGGATAAGGAGAGATTATGGTGACATTATGGCCTGCTGGTATTGAATACAGAGAAAAGAAGGATCAACAGGAGAGCACAATGCGTACTTGCTGCAGGCTGCCCAAAGGAAGCTCAGTATCAAGGGCTGTGGAGGTGTTGAGGTGCCAGCTGGGCTACCAGCTCAATTACTCAGCTCAACTGGAGAAAAAAGGCATAGCAGAGAAGATGGCATCTGTGTTTTTGAGTCCTCAAAGGTTATCTGTGGAGAAGGTAAACTCATTTGGCATCTACTTTAAACCCTGCATATTGTATGTCCATTGTTGATCAGAGGAAAAATAAATGGTGTTGGTATACTGTGGAACAGTTCAAAGTAAGCTTAACTAATATATAAATACATCCAGAGTACACCTGGCAAAACATTTTACTTTTTTAGACATTGCAGGTTTATGTTGTATTTGCAGATCCATCTATTTGCATGTTGAAGTGTTGTTGTGACACTAATATCAGCAGCCCCATGACTATCGCACAAATGGAGATGTAAATATGGATTTTGTCCCCAACAACTGAGACCTTAAAGGTTATAGCTCAGCATCTGAGAACAGTAGGTCATTTGACACATTTAACACCAAAGAAATGTCCCTCATGGTGTTACAACATTGGTTTTAAAGCTCTTAATTACAGACCCGTCCGACCCAGGAACAAGGGTTTTATATCTTTCAATCAGCTGAAGGAGTCTTCCTGACTGCTGCAGTGTCTTCAAGAAAGATATCTGAGCTGAGCGTGGTCTCTGGGAGAGCAGCACTGTATTATTCATAGGAATATGGCAGGTATGCAAACTCCTGTTGAGTTTCCAAATTGCATTCAGCTTTTCCACGAAGTAGTTTGGGCATTTTTCTCATTCATAGAGCAAAGGTACTCCCATAAAGCAGATCAAAGGGAAATAGGAGTTTAGCACTCAGAGGAAAGATCCTTTCCTTCTTTGTGCCCCATCAGCACAGGAAAAAGTGACAAACAAGTTCCCTCCTTTCCCACGGCAAGGTAGGCAAAGCACAGCCCCATATCAAAGGGACGAGCCACGAGGTTCGCATGCGGCACCGCTCTGTGTCACAAGCTGCTCAGCCACCTCTGCCCCAGCAGCGCTTGCTTACCAGGTATTATCTTCCAACCATTTACCTCCATGGCTCTCAATGGGAAGAACTAAGATATTCTCTTTCAGGAAGAAGAAAAAGGGATCAAGTAAATAAAGAGGCCAAATTACCTGAACGCACCAAAAAATATGAGGGGATGAATTTAAAAGAGTCTCCGTGGCATGCTGTGGTCTGTCATCAGACAGCACTGCTGCTGACAGTGGGAGGCCAAAGCAGCACCTTTAAGCACAGAGAAGCTGCTGAAATCAAGTCTGGGACAATGTGACTCTCTGTGGATACAAGAGAATTTTCATGAGTATCAAGATCAAAATCACCATGTTTTGGTGTTGGCATTTTTTGTCTCCTAATTTTGAAGACAAATGCCACAATTAAAAACTGTATTTTCTGCAATTGTTTAGAATAAAAGATGGAAATGGAGAAGAAAAGGTGAAGCAAAAGAAAGAATTTTTGACACCAGAAGCAGACAGGATAAGATATTTTCCTCCTCATTTTTTCCTGCAAGCCCAGGCAGCTCCAGCCGGAACAGGTCACCAAGAAACATTGCAAGATGTAGCTGGTAAAAGAGGCCCACATCCATCAGAAAGTCTTTATGGGACTGTGTCTTTATGCCCTATGTTGGGTCAATTATGGTGGCCATGGCCAAGCCTGCAGCTCCCTGGGAGAACACATCCCACTGTGAAGCTAATCTTTGTGAAGTGTTCCCATATAAACAGCTGCCTCACCAGTAGGTCGATGCTAGGCACCAGGGAGCCAGGAAAGCAGGGCAAGAGATGAGTAGGAGCATATCAAAGACAATTACATGCAAGTAGGTTTTTTCCCTGGGTTTTCTCTTCCTCACACTACAATAGAAAAAAAAACTGAGATCGTGGATGGAGCATAAAAAAATGGATAAAGGAGAGGACTTAATTTGTAGGTGGGCTTGAATTTTTAATACTGTGCCCCAAGGAAACCACTGCCTAGACAGCCCAATACTATCTGGAGTGACTAATAAAGGCAGGAATTATGGCACAGACCCCCATAGTCGTCCCATCTATCTAAGCCAGTGAATAAGCAGATGCTTTAGCTTTCTCCGCCCAGGAGGCTGAAATTCCCCTCATGAAGAGCCTTCTAACATTAATTGCAGAGACACAACCTGCCTTTCTATAAGACAAATTAATAATTTCCTTAATCCATCATTGGGAAATGGAAAGCTTTGATGCTTTAATTCCTTTCCTGTGACCATGGCAACAACAAAAAGGAAGGGGGGGTGATGTTAATTTTCTCATCCACGAGAATTTCGGCAAATAGTATGTTAGCATTCTTTGCCTGTAAGTGAGTCTAGGCTATAGAGGAGTCCAGAGAATCACACAAAAGGCAGGTAACAAAATCAAGCACCTCAGACATAATGGTACAATGGTGGGAGGGAAGCTGGAGCTGGACTTCAGCAGCATCACTTGGGGCAGGAAATGCAGAGGGGCTGCAGCACTGTGATTATTTAACCCAGTTCCATCACCCTTCAGGGACAAAAACCAGCTCACCACAGTGTTGTGTTGGGGGCATTGAAGCCCACTGATGCTCAGAAAGGGAGACCTGTTAAAATTAGCACAGTTTGACCTTCTCCAAAAAAAGAAACAGAACACAAGGACATGATTCTTAGTCTGCAGTACAGGTAGTTACAGCATTAAACTTGGTTATTGCATAAAAGTGCAGTGCATGTGTGTACATGTATATAAATACATATATCTGTGTATATACATGCACATATGTCTGACATGCCCTTACCTCACAGTCTAATGTATGTTTGCATGCACACTGCCAGCAGTGAAAGAAGTCTCTATTACCAGATGGCAAATCCTTTTTATGTCATACACAACATGCAGATGCACGAGTAAACATACTTTCCCATCCAAAACACTTGGCCTCATCCACGTGCTCCATGAAGATCAGTCTGATGTGTGCTACACCCTGCAGTACCTAGGAGGATGTTAGGCCTCATGGGCTAAAGCAACGCTGGGGAACACACACCAAAAAGTGTGGCTGGTTGCAGCACAGAGCTCACACCCTCTAACTTACAGGTTATAGACAAGACCTCCACTTCTTTTCCTTAGGAGCACAGAGCTCACCCTCCATGCACACAGCCCTACTTCTAGAAATTCTGTTATCTGGAACAATCTAGGAACACGCACAACAGCCAGGGCTCGAAAAAACCCCTGAGGTTTGCGTACAGAAATGCTCACAGAGCTGATACTAAATGCAGCTCCACTGCTGGAACTGCCACTGATTGCTCTGCAGCAAGGAGAGGCTGGATTCCTAGCACGTGAATCAGGCTGCATGGTTTGAGGGAGGCTGATTCACCCAAGTTTGACTATGCTGGAACTGATAGAGCCAAGGCTTTGCGTAAGTGGAGGTATCAAAGCCAGGATCTAACACACATAATCCTCAAACTGAGCGCATATCCAGTTCAGAGGAGTCTGCACTCAGCTGCTCTGAGGAGCTTGCGTCTCAAGGTCCTCTGACAGGGTCCATAGGCTGCCTGCTCTGCTTGGAGGAGATGCTGTTCCTGCACCTGCACTATTTTGTGGCTTGGATGTACAGGCTGTGTTTTCTAACACACTTCTGGCACACATTTGTCTTTCCAGCTGCTCAAGCACTGAAAGCATTGTAAATATGGAATAATTTCTGCTTCATTGGTATTAAATAAAAAAAAGTTTTCACTTTATGGCTGCTGAAGGGTACAATGCAATTTCAGGTAGGCACAAAAATATAGTGCAGAGCTTTGAATGGGCCAAGAAGTGTCTAAAGGGCATATCTGTATTCAACACTGAGGACTCCGACCAGCTCTGTGAACATCAGACTCAGCTGGTGACAAAAGCTGGGACACTTCCCTTCTCTGGAAAGCAAACCTCATTTACTCTGTCTTTGTTCATGGTGAGACTTGGCCAGTAGGCATAGTGAGGCTAAATTTTACTAGCTTCATGAAGCAGCCCTCTTGAATTAAGAGCCTGTGCAATCAAAGGAGCAGAGTGCCTTTCAAAGGCACTGAGCTTGTTCAGCTGCTCCTCAGAGTTTCCTTACCAGTGGGATGCCTCCCCAAGGATCATGTCCTGCACAAATGTATGGTTTCCCCAGACAACTGGTGTCTGTTGCATTTTTCTGCATCATTAAAACCCAAGGCAGCACTATGCCAATAGCACTGAGAAATAGAAACAGCAAGCAGTTGCTGCAATGCTGCGTTTCATAAGGTGAATGAGAAGTTTCCAAAGAAAAAGAAGCTGAACTTCCCACAACAGAATTATAATTAAATACATTTACCTTTCACTCTGTGCTTAATCTGCATTTCTTGAAATTCATGTGGACCCATTTAACCTTCAGGGAACATTTATTCACTGAAGATGGGTAGTCACTAACTGATCCCACTTCAGCTTAATACCTTGCCTTTTGTGCTAACTTCTAACTACAAAACCCAGATGTAAAAGAGTATGCTGGTACACTTCTACCAGCACAAATCCCAAATGAAAAAGAGTTTGAGCATCTCTATGACCTATCATTTAGCCTGTTTCAGAATTCGGGGTGCCTACAGAAGATGGACAAGCAGGTCTTGGACACCCTCAATGGATTGGGAGAGTCAACTAGAGCCATGCATTAGAAATGCCCTTTGAATGCCTGTAATGCAGAGTGTGGGTCTGTTTAAGGCAGGGTTGTTTGCAGTGAGATTTCCCTGCATGGTCACAGTTTTGTGAAGTGCAAACAAGGAGTAAGGGTACTTACAGCAGCCAGTGGCAGTCTGTTTGTTTGGCTGTGTGGGTAGAGCTGATGTACCTTGTAGTTTAGGAAAAACAGAAGTTCTCAGGAGGACAGAGAAAGCCACAGATGCATATTTTGTTTACTGTTAAGGATATTAGCTTTAGCATATGCGTGTGTGTGTGTGTGTGTGTGGGCTTAGAGGATTAAGCATGATTGTGCATTGACGGTCAATACTATTTGCATTTTATCATGTGTAAATGATATTAACACAGAAGGTATGATGCAATGCGTAGCAAGTTTCATTATCCCTCATTAAAGCAGCTCTCTCTTGCATGTGCAAATGTACTGGAAGGCTGACCTAAATGTAGAAGAAGCTGCATGCTGATCGTTATCTTAATGAACAAATACAATTAGCCAAGTGTAAGAGTGTCAGGTATTGAAATGATCCTCTATAGTACCTTCTGTCTTTTATTTCTCTGCCATGAGCATCTCCTGATGGTATCAGAGCAGCATTTCATCACAGCACCTGGCAAAAACTACCTGAGGGTCCATGAAGCATCATACCTGGCCAGTCAGTCCAGGCCCAGGGTAACCAACCATTTCTCCTGTGGTTGGACTTCCTCAAATGTACACTTAGACTTTCAGGACATCCTGGGGAAGGTTTCTATTTCATGCCTTTCAGCTTTCTTGACTGTCTCAAAGACTCTCTCTGCCAGAGCTGATGTCCCTTGCAATGGTTGCTCCACTGGCAATTTATGATAATGAAGGTCTGAATGAAGGGTCTGCAGAGAGCCCTTGCCATCCTTTCAGGAATTATCTTGATAAAACTGTGGCAAGGCTAGCGGCATCCTTTCTTCATTTTGGTTGCTGATCTCCTTTAATTTGTAATACCTACCACAAACAACCAAAGATTTTCATCTTTCAGAAAGGCCCACTGATAAACTGGCCTTTGTCTCTCTGAAGTGAGATTTCTGCCAAAAAAAAGAGGGCAGATAACAAGAGTTCCATTGATGGAATGTTTCAAAACCAGGTTACACACAATCATAGAACAATTTGAATTGTAAGTGACCGTTAAAGCCCATCTAGTTCAACATCCCTGCAAGAAGTAGAGATATCTTTAACCAGATCGGGTTACTCAGAACCCCATCCAACCTGGCCTTGAATGTTTCCAAGGATGGAAACCACTGCCCTCTCTGGGAAACCTGTTCCAGTGTTTCACCACTCTCATTGTAAAAAATTTCTCCCTTCTGTCTAGTGTAAATCTACCCTGTTTCAGTTTAAAACCATTACATCTTGTCCCATTGCAACATACCCTACCAAAATATTTGTCCCCATCTTCCTTATAAACCTCACTGAAGTATCAAAAATCACAGCAAGTTCTCCCTGGGGCCTTCTCTTCTCCAAGTAGAATAACCCTAACTTCTTCATAGAAGTGCTCCAGACCATTAATCATCTTTGTGGCCTTCCTCTGGACTGACTTCAGCAGGTCCATGACCTTCTTATATTGGAGTCCTCAGAGTTGGATGCAGTATTCCGGGAGGGGTCTCAAAGAGGGGTAGAAGGAGAGAATCTCCTTCCTCACCCTGCTGTCCATGCTTCTTTGGATACAGCCCAGGATACAGTTGACCTTCATGACTGTAAGCACACATTGCCAGGACATGTCCAGCCTCTCACCCACCTGCACCCCCAAGTCCTTCTTGGCAGGGCTGCTCTCTATCTCTTTGCCTTCCAGACTGTATTTATTTTGGGGGTTGCTGTCTCAAATCATCTCCCTGCCCTCTATGTGCCTCAGCACAGCTAGAAGGATCTGCTACATGACTTTCCCAGGCACAGAGGCTGAGAGGTTGGTACTTCCCAGGCTGTTCCTTTCCACACCTTTAAAAAATGAGTGCAGTATTTTCCTACTTCCAGTCCCCAGGGACTTCAACAGCTACCATAATTTTTCAAATATCATGGGAAGATATATGGATATATGAAGAGATGCATCGGTTTGTATAATCATGCCAACTGACTGCAAGTTATAAGAGCTGATGTTGCTCCAGACTTGACTCCATTGATTAATAGGCACCATGTGCAACACATTTATATTTTGGGACACAAGGACTTCTTCCCCCTCAGTCAGGGCAAGGGACATCTTGCTTCATCAGAGCAATGGAAACTTGAATCTTTGTGTGATCCTGCATCAAAGAGACATCTGGGACTGTCTGGGCTTTTCCAGCCAAAGAACTACATCAGAATTGATTGCCAAGACTATTTAAAACAAGTATTCACAGAGTGCAATGATTGAGACTACTTGTGGACATTTATTTCTAGTCTAAACTCCTCTAACATTTTCAAAGCAGCAAAATATTTTTACCTGTTATGCGATTATATAAAGATGTCCTTCTTGATCTGGCCTCTATCTCCAGTGTTTTTCAAAGAGGCAAATAATTTCATCTGGAATGGACAACCTAATTTAAGTAGAGAATTTAAGGTTAAATTCAGGAGAGGTTTGGGCACTGACTTTTAGATGATCTGTCCTCCAGCATTTCATGACCTACACTCAGAATCCCTGTGTGCTTGATGGTGGAATTTGGGTGGTTCAAGACTTGAACACAACAGAGCTGGCAAGATACAGTGGGATCTTCTTGAAGGGAGCATGCAGCTGCTGACATTGAAGCAACAGGAAAAGTGGAGGACAAGGGTGTATCTGCAATTCTCTCTTGCACTAAAAGCCCCTTGAGGCTGGAGTGAGGCAACCCTGTCTGCCTGGGATCCATTGTCTGGAATCTTCTCCTGGAGATTGGTACCTACGCCCTTTATTTCAAAAGACTTCACACAGATCAGTCTTTTAAAAACAAAGCAGGAAGAAGAAAAGGTGGTGATAGCTTTTATTATATAATGCCTTGGTATTCAAAGTATATGCTGAGGAAGTGGGAGGCCCGGGTTCCTCTCCCGCCCCAGCCCGAGGGGCCCAAACCCACATCTCCCACATCCCATGAGAGTGCCCCAACAACCAGGCTGGAGGCTACCTCGGGCGGAGGAGCCTCTTCCACCCCTGCTTTGAAACTGCCACACTCTGCAGCCAGGAATTTCTGACTCGGGAGGGCAGAGGGGGCTGTGAGGGAGAGCAAGGGAGGGAGCGTGTGCCTAACGCCGACAGCTCCCTCCGAGGCCGTCACCAGGGAGTGGGGAGCCCCTGGCTGCCTCCTCACTGCCCTGGCAGCTCCTTTCCAGGGAGCTTTACACGCTGACTGCAGGTTCTGGCATCCAAATTCCTCCTCTCTCCTTGGCATGGTGACTCTAGGAAAGGTTTTTAGCAAGGGGCACTGCAGCCTTGCCCCTGAGCTCGGCTCCCTGGGAGGCAGCAGGCCGGGGCCTCCTTTGCCCCTCTCCCACTTGCTCCAAGGGTTCTCTCACATCTGTTGGAGCAGTTGTTTGGAGCTGGAGCTGCCACGGCACTCCATGGGGATGTGCCAGGCACAGCTACCAGGGCCCACCTGTACAAGTAAAATCCTTGTTTTCTCCACGCCTTGTTTTCTCCAAGCTGCAAGCTTTGGCCACTCTGGAGACCCCAAGGAGGGTTGTTCTGGGCACCTGGGGGAGTTTCAAGGTAAAGAGTCAGGTGTTTCAAGGGTTTCCAGGCAGCTACAGGGTTAAGTAGCAGCAAATTCATGTTTTCCAGACAAGCTGCCTGAACGCATGGATTTCAACCCAGTTTATACCCTTTGGTTTTGATCTTACCTACAGCAGAGGAGGTTTCTTTCTTTCCAAGCAGGCACACTGGGTGGCAGACAGAATTAATGTCCCCTCCCTGATGCTAGACAATAAATCAGCTCCTCACTAAAATTTGGGATTAAGAGTCGTCCAGAGAAATCAAAGTGGGAAATCAAGCACTTTCCTCAACTTCAAGGCAATGGATGAGAGAAGAGGGACACACTCATCTTGAATCACTCAGATATGATGATTTAATGTTAAAACTCTAGCATTGCTGATACTTCTTCCAGTCTAAGATCAACTTTCCCAGTTAAAAAATTAGGAAAAAAAAAGAAAAGGAAAAATGAATTATGCAAACAGTTTAACAGCAGGGATCAGTCTTTCTTACACTTCTCTCAGGATGGGCAAATAGAAGTCCTGAAGAGCTATGAACAACAGTAGCCACGGTTTCAGTAACAGGGCCAAAATATCCTGTGAGCTTGGCAGCCATCATGAGCCAAGAAGTCATGAAAAGACACATTACAGTTAGCAATATCTGATAGAAGTTTGCCTCAGCATCAGTTCCAGGGAAAGGTTGAACTGATAATCACTTTACCAAAAAAAAAAAAAAAAAAAAAAAGCAGCTGGAAGGAAAAGCAGATTTTCTGGTAAATCTGTGACAACAGCATCAGCAGCTCCAACTGGTTTGTTGCCCATTCCTTTTGGCAGCCCAGTCACCTCCCAAAGATCTACATGTCTCTATTAAGTAATCCATTTGGCTGCAGCAAAGGCATCCCCATTAGCCATTAAACCAGCCCATTAAGAGGTCCTCCTAAGCACTGTGGGAGCATTGGGAATGGTTACACCTTCCTTGCAGAGAATCCATCAGCCTTGCAGGGTCCAGGACACGTCCTGAAAATCAGAAAAGAACAGTTTTTTCCCTGCGAGATGGAGACTTCTGAGGGAAACCTCACTGTTGCTTCCTTCATGTTCTAGGAATATCTTCCTAAACATTCCTCCTTTCTGGAGGGCTCCTTCTCCTCCAAAACACGTCAAATTACTCCCATGGGCACAGTCAGCCAGTGCACTTGTAGGGACACCTGCGGGGAACAGGCTTTGGCCATGCCTGGCACAGGACAAGCACCTGCTCTTGCTTACCAGCAGCACTTGGCCTTTCACTTTCTGCTTTCAGCAACTTGAACTGGTTCTGCACAGTCTGTTGCAACTTCTCACATACACAGAAACACACAAAGAACCTAGGCAGGTAAAACCTGCGCAGGGAGACTCCTCCTAGCCCAGCTCCATCCCAGCAGATTGCAGGCATCTTGCTGTTCTCTACATTCTTTTTGGTGTGTGCAGAGGCATCTTCCTGTTCCCCCAAGCCTGTGATGGTCTCTATCACTTGCTGCTAGAAAAAGCAGCAGAGACTTTTCCATAAAACTATTTGAAAAATGCAGATTCCCTTCCCTTCTGTGTTGATGTGTATGCATAATGTGACACACCATTCAAGTAAATCTAGTATTTTTGAGAGGAATATACACAGAAATGAACAGGCACATGCTCTCCTGAAACCAGATGAAAACGAAATTTTTATTTGCAGGAGGGACATTTATACCGATACAGAGAAAACACTCAGTATTTTCTCTGATGTATTATGAATATGACTCAAGAAAATCAACAAACATTAACCACATACATAAACGCATGATCTACACAGAATGCTTAAAAGTAATTGCAAAAGGATTTGTTGAGTAATTCCAGAAAAAAAAAAAAAAGATTGTCAGAAGACAACCTGGTTGTGGGAAGAGGCACTTAATTCACTGCATGAATGACTCACGGTGAATTACTTGCATAACTCCACTCAAGGAAATCACTACTCTGCAAAAGTGCATACATGTTAAATCAACCAAAACACAGAGCGGTCCATATTCTTGGTACAATGCTGCCTTCCTGCTGGTACAGAATGAGGAAAAATCCTCTCAGCTGGGCTGGGAGGGGGAGAAATCCTCTCTTTTGCTATCCTGGCAATGTTTTCAAGAGACAGTTCAACAGCTCTCACTTGTCTTATTCATGCTTGGCGCTTATATTGAAAAGAAAATCCAGGCCTGTAATATTCAAGAACAAGCTCTTGTTGACAGTGAAACTTTGACTAATAAATCTGAGGCTGCACTTCCCACCCAACTCAATTTAATGCCATAAGATAATTATGGTCCTTTCCTGGAAAACAGAGAGCTCCATAAAGAAGGTCAGCTAGCATGAACACTAGCAAGATTGACTTTCTTCAGAATACACAGAATTAATAACTCCTTCCTTTATTTGCTATCTGTGCTTGAACTGTGAGGTACAAAGCTTACTGGAATTAAACAAAGGAACTATTTTTCACTGTTTCACCTCACTTTAATTCCTCATAGCATATCCAGAACTGAAAAATAGAAAGGCAGAAAGAGAGGGGAAAAAAAGAAAAAAGCACCACAGCTCTTTGCAAGTCTCATGTGCCTGACCAGCACAACCACAGTCCATCAGCCATACTTCAGGCACCACATTCAGATGTTACTGTGAGCAGAAGATACACATTCCCTTGGATGCAGCACAGTGATTTACACTGCATAAACTGGGAGCTTTTTCTCTGGGTATAGTGGATGCAGAAACTTCAGCTAGTATCCCAGAGCCCGTCTGTTAGGAGCTTTATTGCTTCTAGGAACAGCTTGGTCTATAGGGAGACTTCACTGCCCGTATACTGGAGGAGCAGCAGCTGCAGCAGAACAGCTGGGCACAGAGAGCATCCCATCTTGGAGCAGAGCTCCACATGGCAGTGATGGCGCTCAGGGCAGCAGTGTCCTTGGGGAGGCAGGAGAGGAGAGTTTGCCTTGGCAGAGCTGCCCAGCAGCTGGAGCCCTGACTGCAAAGGGCAGACCTGTCAGACCTGTGTGGTGGCAGCTGCAGCCGGGCTGCCACCGCCCCACTGGGGCCAGAGAGCAGGAATGAAAATAAGCAAATGGATCCTGCTGCCCAACAACATCCCAGCTATGTTCACAGAATGGAGTAGGAGCCCCAGCTCCTCCTGGTGTTTCTACAGACAATCAAATAAAATGCATAAATCCTCCCTGGAACTTGGACTTGAATCTAGGCTTCTCCTTTGTCCTGGTGTAAACAATGCCCCATGTCATTCACTCACGGTGAACATTCCCATCAAAAAGATCCTCAATATTAAGTTATGGTTGTGCACTAGATGGGAAGATCCAAACAACTCAGTCTAAGGAAAACCTACAGCGCCCAAAAGTATGTTCTAAAAAACCAGGGTATCCCATGCAGGAGAGGGACAAGAGCTCTGGTGCAGCTTTTAACTCATGTGTTTGAAGAAAGCAAGTATGATCCCAGTATCCATGTTGAGCACAGCAACTTAAAAGCCAGATGTGCCTTGGCTCCTGAATGGCAGTGGGAGTACCTCCAGTTTCTCCTCAAAGTTATTGTACTTTCCAGCATGTGCTGGATCAGTGGCTAAGATCCATAGGGAATTTTGTATCTCAAAACAGATGAAGCTGTTGATTCCAGGCCAGTTTGGGAGTTAAATGGTGCCAAGGTGCAGACAGTGGAAACCTGGTTTCATACATCAGAGTATGGCCCTGATTCTCTGTACATTAATACTGCTACAAATTTATGAACCAGCTTTAAACATGGAGTTTATGAAATTCATGCTTGTTTGTGAGCAGATTCCTAAAAATCATCTTTGGCTTTGTTACTTATCAGCAGCTCTCTTTCAGGCAAGGGAACAAATCTCCCTCTTCCACTTCTAGAAGAGAACTTCTGTATTAACACAGCAGCACACACATTTGGCAAGTGCTTGCTCTGGGAGGATATAGCTCCAGATGGATATTGCACATCCCACAGGCGACTTGTGCTGTGACAATCCAAGCTAAATTCACTTAGAGGCAACTAAGCTGCATGGTGGTTGTGAGGTAGACTTTTGGTAGAAATATGAGAAATTCTTAATGCATATTCCATGGTAGAAGAGATGACAATTCATATTGTACCAGGTCCTGCAACTTGTTGCACTGAGGGATTATTGACAAATACACAATTCATCCAGCACTAAAAATTCTGCATCAAAATAGCAGTGAAGTACTTGAGACAGTTGGAAGACACAGGGAAGAGTTCTGCATGGTTTTCAGAAAAAGCAATTTCCGAGTGTCTTGCTAAATTAAGCAACAAGCTCATCAGACAGAAGCACAGGACTGAGAGGTAACACCAGATTTTGGAGTTAAGCTGTAAACCGCCTCACTTCTGCCCACTGACCTACCACATTTCCACTGTCCAGCCCACTGAGCTTGCCAGCTGCTTTGGGCAGAGACCATACCCAGTCTGCACTGGTGCAACCTCAGTGGTTCCATCACAGTTTTTTAAAATGTATTTGCAATACTTTTCAGCAATTAAAGCTAAAATCTTGGTAATGTGATCTGAGAGATCTCAGACTGGAGAAAACTGGTAAAACCAAGCTGGCATGTACTACTGTGTTTTGTAGCCCCAAGTGCATTTTCAGCTCTTGGGGCTTCTGATGGCACCAAGAGGTGTTTTGAGATGTCAGACATGTCCTGATTTAGCTCAGCCCATAACTTCTGCCTTCAGCCACATATTTGCAGTGACAACAGACTTAAGACAGGCTTCTGAGAAATGCCTTTTATTGTATGACAGCAGCTGTCACATGAACGTCCACAAAAGAAACCATTCCATAGTAATGCCAAAATCAAATTATTACAACAAAGGCAAGAACCAAACCAAAACAAAACCAGAGTTAAAATGGTGAAAAAGCAGCACGCTGTTACACAGTGTAAAACATACACAGAAAGCCAGATCTGCTGCAAAACTGTCATGCTCATCACCATCACAAGGAAGAAGTGATTTCAATTCTTTCTTCCCTCCTCCAAAACAAAAAAAAAGAGGCAAATTTTGAATATTTTGAGATATTTCAAAGGGTCAGCTAAACAACAAAAAAAAGAGCAGCATTTCTGATGATTCTTTCTGCAATCTTATTTCACATGTGTATTGGGAAGGCTAAAAAAGGCCATCAACATTACTTAAGAAAACACCATTATTGAGGCTGGCCAGAAAGTCCTCCCTCTTCCTAAGGGCAGTACAAATGGTATCACAGAAGATTACACCCATCTGGTACATGGTGCAGTTTACTAAAGAGAATTTTTGTCCTTAAAACAAGCAAATAACTAAAACATTAAATAGTCTATCCTGGCAAACTGTGGCTTTGGAAATGCCAACATGGTCTGTCAGCTCACAGTGGTCTTTGGAGAAGGGGTGGAGCAAAGACAGACCAAAATAAATGTAAGAAAAACAATTCTCTGGATCAGAAGTAGACACTGTTCCTAGATTTTTACATCTAAGAAACATGAGTTTTCTAACTGATGATTTTCAGAATAACTGTATAAAATTATATTTATTAGAAATAAGACTCTGGAATACTTTAAGGCACCTCATGGCGAAGAAATATTTTAATATTTTGAATAACTCGGGAGACTGAGTTCTTTTTCCAATATCCCCAGTAAGGTATGCAACTTAGAGTAACCTGCTTTGCTACGTTCAAATAAAGCACAACATTTTTCAAAATGGAAGCTTAAAACTATTTAAATTTTTCTTTGTAAGGAAACATAAAACACCTTGTTGGAAAGATAATGTATTCATTTAACAGACCAAGGCTTTCGCCACACGAAGGCCTTTTTCTTTCCCTGATTTGAGTTCTGCCATTCAGGTCCACTGCACCTTTTTTACACATTTAAAATGAAATGGGTCAGTCGGTCTTAATCAACATCTGAACAAAACAGCTATCAACAATACCAGCAAAACCAGTTTCCTGAATAAAATATTTTTATTGCTTTAAACCAAAAAGATGAAATAATGCCAATGACAGACATGAATGACTTGCTATCAGTTGTTCTACTCAGCAATTTATGGATTTCGAGTGTGATTTTGTAAGAAATTTGTTTTGTCTTATATTGACATTTGATACCTACAGCAAGTAGTGTCCTGCCAAAACACGTAGAGAAGCAGAATCAGCATTTTCAGAGATACCTAACATTTTTGTGCACACTCAAAAGGCTACAGGATCAAATTAATTCTAGCTTATAGACTGATAGCCACATCAGTCAGGGTCTCATACGAGTGAGTCTGCAGCAGCCAGCGTTTTGGAGTTCTGCTCTGAAATATAATTTACCATAGATTCATTTCAGAGCTGAAATGAACTAAAACTGTAATTATACCCTTGGTTTACGTGTGCAGATCTCCTTGGGTCTGATAAAAAAATATAAACTAAGGTATGTATGGCCAGGAGAACTTACTATTCTCTTATAGTATTTAAAAGACTCTGTATTATACATCACATTTCTTCTTCTATAAGAACTAAGTGTTTAACAATAATAAGAATTCCGTATCGTAGAACACAGACTCTGAATATATTCACACTTCTCAAAAAAGAAGATAAACAAAGGAGCTCAAACTCCCAACTCGATGAAGTGCACTGCCTTCCTGATCAGCTCACCGTAGCTGAGTTTTGCACCATTCAAATGAGGTTTTCCATGGCAAAGCTTGAGCAGAGTTTGGACATGGATCCACAGATCCTTGTCAAAAAGGCAGTTGTGGACAAGGCCATGAGGTTGAACTTTCTTTACACTACACAATCCCCTAGAATTATCTAACACGACTTTACACATTTAAACTTCACATCTTCACATACCTGTGCAATGCAACCACTACTCTCACTCATCTGCAGATCAGCCCTATCCTTATTTCAGACAACTTTAACGAAAAAGAAAACAGCCATGGAACACACAGGATAACTGTGTGCTAGGACACTGCAGGTGGACTGCAGCAGCTCAGAGAAAGGCCAAGCCACACAGAAAGTGGATGTGGCTGGTGTGCTCTCAGAAGGATCTGCCATAAGCACTGCACACGAGCACATTTGTGCCACGTGGCTCACTGGCTGGTGGCTGCCCCTGGCTGGCTGGTATTTTATCATCAGATGTAGCACTAGCCTCCTGTTGCACATCACTGTGTGAAGTTCAGTTCCATGGATCTCAGTGGAACTTGTTCCAGTGTAAGGTGCTACACACTGCAGGAGAAGTGTTAGGACTTGACAAAAAAGGCTAGGGGCAAAAACATCTCATTTTGTGACTCCCGCTAATGATTTTTAAGCATGTTGAGAGGATCTTACCAGCACACACTGATGCCTGATGTTTGCTCCACAAGCCCCAAAAGCCCCTGTCCCTCAGAAAGCTGGCTGGTGGCACTGCAGACACAACCCCCTGTCTCATGGGGTCTCACAGCAGGACAGCAAGCCCCAGTGCAGGGAGGATGCTGTAACAGGGGAACAGGGACTCTGCCTCTCACCATTGGGCTGGCTCCGAGCAGGAAGATGTGCAAAATGAGTGGTTGCGCTGAGGCACAGGCTTTGGCCTCAATTTACTCCTCAGTAAGAAGTAACTTTGTATCTGACTAAATTGCATTCTAGTAGAACTGCTTGAAATGAGAAACACTCGCGTTTGCCTTACTTTTAGACCACTGGATGAATACTGGGTAAATAACACTTGTTCGGCATTACAAAGGTAATAGCAAGCATCTTCAGTATTTTTAAAAAAGCACAGTATTTTCCATTTCCTGAAGAAATCTGTTGCCTTTTAGTCTCTCCTGTGGCCTTTAAACAACAAGATGAATAGATGTATTTTCTACTGGACCTCAAAGAATAGCTCAAATTTTTTCAGATTTGAAAAGACCTAAAGCAGCATAGCACTTGCTTCATTTATTTTTCAAGCATGGGAATAGTGCCTTTGTGTTGAAGTGCTTTGCCGAATCAGGATATAACTTATGAATATTGAACCCCTTTCTCACTGCATTCCTCTCTATCAGCAACTGCCATTTGAAACTACAGGTTGTATTTTCCTACTTATTCTGGCAGGATGGTAACTTCATACAGTTGAAGTTCAACAGAACCCCTGATGCAAAACTAAAGTTACGTATTTTTAACATATATCTAATGAATTTGTTGTGTACCCTGCAGTTACAGCTTTGGCTTGAAGGCACAAATATTAAGGCACAATAAATGCAAATAATGTGTACATTTCAATGTGTTGTGTTGAAGATAACTTTGTACTACACAGTATTTAGGTAAAATGACATGTCATTCAAACATTTCCTCAAGTTATTTTAATACCTTTTTTTCTTTGATAACCTGGGTAAAAAAAGGAATGTATGTTAAATTATTTAAATATTTCTTCAGTGCAAATGTGGTAATTTTCTTCTGAAGCACAGAAGACTGAGACTGATTTTTCAGCATTTGGATTTTAGCAAAATAAAACTAATATTTACATTCATCTTGAACAGCATTATTTGAACTGTTTATTAAAAAAAAGTATATAGTACTTTTCTATCAAAATGAAAAAGTGTTTTTGGCTTCTTCAAGTTTTTTTCCTACCAGCCTGCATAGGTACTTGTGACAGGTAGAAAGACAGTTTCTCTAGTCAAGTGAGTTGCACACTACCAAATCTGCTGTTCAGACAGAGCTGTCATGCTAAAGAGACACTGAGAAAAATTTGGTTTTGCTTGCTCTCAAAATAATTCTAGAAGAAAAAAGAAGGACACATTCCCATTATTTTACTAAGCTCCAAATATGCACACTAGACCTGTTAGGTGTCCTGCACCTGTTTAAATAAAAGAGATCTCTACCACATAACTTTCAAATAAAAACTGAATCTGCCTAATTTCCTTAGCAATACAAACATAATTAGCTGGAAAGAAAAACATATTGCACTGAAATGAAAGAAACAGGGACAATACAAATTTTCTTCTCAGTATTAAATAGGAAGGATGTCCAGTGCAAAGAATTGCCCCCCTCCCTTTCCTCTCCCGTTGACACCAAGTTTAGATGATCTCAGGTTTACATTCTGCAGAGAACAGTTAAGGCAATGAGGAATCACAGTGCAGTTTCAGTTATGCATAATCCTGAGGAAGGATCCAAGGAGGAGTCTGTGGCAAGCTGACCATTCTGAACAACTTCTGGGTAGTTCTTACTGAAGTATACCTAGGAAAAATATTAGATTCTATGAGTAATTATGTACCAAAGTCCATTTAGCTTCAAACAATATTTCTGGAGATAAATATAGTAGAGATAAATACATATCCTCAAGGAACCACAACAGGAACTTCAGGTTAGTGGCATTCAGTTAATGTATGTCACTGAAAAATTAGTAAAATTACTATATGAACTTACACTAAAACAAAATGTGTGAGAAATCTCACACAACCTGTCGATCCCTCAAATTTTTGTTAATTCAGATGAATAGATATGTTTTATCACTTTACATTAAACTGATAAGTAAAATAATTTCACTAGCTCAAAACATGGAGATAAATTAAAAACAGGATGACAAAGAAGCTGTGAAATCTTGCGTCTGCACAAGGGTTTCTCATTTTCACACATAAAATGAACACAATGGATTTGGATGTTAAAATCAGGTTGTAATCCCTATATTTTACAAACTGTGATTGACAACCATTGAAACTTCGAAGTATATGTATGAAATATCCCAGCCTTTAATTTGTGCTGCAGAGCAGTTATAGGGCCTATAGAAATGTGATCTCTGGATAGTGAACCATAATAATGAAAGAAGAAGCAAAAGCTTTAACAATGACTCAACCAAGCAACTTCTCTAAAACGTAAGATGATACCAAATAATAGGACAGTTCTTTGCCAAGCCTTTGAGTTCCTGAATTCTACCAATTTCTAGCTCAACTAGAAGAGATACAGGTTTCCTGATAAATGTATAATCAGAACATAAAGGAAATGAAATGCTGTCAAGTTTCACTGTTCCACAATCATCAGTTTTTAGCAGCTGTATCATATCTCTGTTCCTTGACAGATGCGCATAACAAAATGAAATAATGTCAAGACTTGTGTGCTCTTATCTAAAAATGTGTTGGGTGAAAAAGGACTTCAAATGCAATTTTTTTTTCAAAGAAGAATGTGAAAAGTTTTGTTTGAGTCTTTAAAAACAGAAAATACACTATCTTTCTGAAGCTGACACGTGTCACGAGTTAGGTCTCATAGACTGCTTTGAGTACAGCTTATGAAACATTTCTGCAATTTATATTTAAGAGTCTTGTCAACAAAGTTCAGTTTGTTTGATAATAACGTCCTTTTCATATACATGAATATACGTATAAGACACATGGGATAAAAAAGAAATAGTCATTCTACAAAAATGTCCCTGTCATCTTTTGTGCACTCACTCTTGTGCACTAATATGCATTTTCACAAGTTTCAAAGAATATTAAAGTCTGATTTGAATCAACAGAAGAATTGGGAGTCCTGTTAAGAGACACTCCTCAGTAACCAGTCACAATCGGATGCAACAGAGGGAAGTTAATGAGGCTGCTGACTGCACACGGGCTGCAGACAGCAGCCTCAGTATTCCCACCCCGTTCCTGCTTTAAAACACAAAACTTTGGCATACTTTTAATGCAGCTTTTGAATGTGATTTTTTTTTAATGGAAAGCTAACAGAAAACCTTGGCACATTACTAGAGATGTAATGAAATGGCAGCTGCTTTTCAACTGTCTCATTGCAATTCTTCCCCTGAGCCCAATCCCTCAAGATATTAAATGCCCAAGTCTTTATACAAGTTTCTTCCAGTGCCAACAGAGCTGCAACCTTTTTAAAAGTAATCACTGAGGTGAGATAACACCTAGTATTTTAATATTTACACATCTGTCATAGCTTTAAAGTAAAATAAAACAACTCTTATTTTTCCCTCAGAGTACTGAAACCTGACTGACAGAAACCCATCCCTATCCTGATGCCACCAAAGCTTGCAGAAAAGCCTCTCTCAACACTGCCAAGAGCAGGGAGAATACACCAACTTCTGTTTATCTGAATAATTGAGCACTTTTATTTTTTTCCTTTTTTCACTGCTTGACGATTATTTCTCTTTCCCACAGGATTTTCTCCTAGCAGCTTCTTGTAAACTGAGAAAAGATAAAAACAGTCTCACGATGTCAAGCATAACTCAGTTGCTATCAGGCTCATGGGCTGTTTAATGCACACTCAGCAGTATCCAATTTGAGTTGTGCCTGTGTTGTTCTCTTTGACATTTGGACAAAAAATGGGGATACCAAGCGAGCCATACAATAGCAACTGGATCAATCTGGAAACCTGAGCTAAGATTCCAGCAATAGCTCAGTCTTGCAATGCTTCACTAAGAGGCCCATGAGATTTTTTTTTAAAAATTATGTTTCTTAAATATGTCCAAGTTAGTCTTCCCAATTTAAGATGTGTACTACCTCTTAATTTGCACTTAAAGGATATATGCAAAAGCAGTACTTTTCCAAAAAATGCATTTGAAGTTTCAGGTTACTGAAAGATCATCTTGGTACAAGTTCATATTGTACAGGTCCAAACTGAAATGAATCAAGATTCAGGTCCAAAATCCAATAAATCAAATAATCCTTACCAAAGCATTCCCACATTCCAAACCATTTTTCTTAGCAACCCACTGCAATGCTTTTTGAAAAGTATGTATGTATGTCATATCACCATTTCTTTTCATGTGCAGCATGCTGTTTTCCAAAAACAGAAAGAAAGCTGTTCTTCATAAAAACAAAAAATGTTCTTAGTAACCACAGTAGGAATGTGGGAAACCAACAGCAATACATGCAGCAGGCTCAGTAGTGTAAAAAGAAAAGCCATTGGAATCAGCTCTTCTGACTAAGCGACTTCTCTGCAAGTATGCATGAAGCACAAGGGACAGCAATAACAAAACCCCTGAATTGTCCAAGTCCTTCAAACAGAAGGAGCTGTAACTCTGCTTCTGGGTAGCTGCTGACTGGAGATACAGTCTCTTGATTCCCATATTTTTGGTCCGAGTGTGGATAAGCACCATGCTTTGCATTCTTGGCAGATGCTAAAGCTTGTATCTGCCTTCTAGCCTGGGAGTTAGCAAACTTTTTCATCAAACCACATTTCAGCAGAGACTGGTTCCTGGATCTCTTCCCTTCCTGTACAAAATCACATAACATTGATGTGGTAACTGCAGATGACTATATGGGCAAGTAACATCAGGCAATTATTTTTATACATTTTGAATCATCTTTGAATGCAATTGTGCAATTGGGGAGGGCTCCAGGGAAGGAAGGAATGACAGCATGACATAACTAAATTTCTACAGATGACAGCTGGACAGCCTCACCTCTTGTCTTTCCAAGGAACAAGCCTTAGGAAGCTGGCCTTCACTTTACAGACAAACAATGGTAACACGAATTTGAAGCTATCCGTTTAAATATCATTTATATAACCTTCAGATTGTCATGCACATACCGCAGAAAACATGGCTAACCCATTCCCTTCTAATAAGAAAATAAATGAAGCTACACTGCAGCAATGGAAGAGGATAGCAGAACTTGTAGCACAGCTTAGTTCAAGACAAAAGTTCTTTCCTCAGTTTTGCAATTTGTACCACACAAGAATTTATGGTGTATGCTCTTAGCTACAGTGCTTTACTTGAAAAACCCTTTAAAAAATAAAATCTGAGAATATGAACAGACACAGAAATCTCTTCCCTGATCTTCAAGAAGTCCAGTAATATAGCATCCAGACATGAGCATACAGCCTCCATGACTGCACTACTTTTCATTGTTTTTTTCAACTTGCTGGAAATGCATCTATTTTTTACTGGAAAATAGTCAAACACCTGCCATTTTGTTTCCTGTCTTTGTGTGTTGTTCCCTGTCTACTGGTCTTTTGTTTTCCCAGGTAACAATTTAGACTTTGTGTTCCTCTAGCTCTGCTCCACACATCCAGCAACTTGAGGAAAGGAAAGCATAAAGGCTAAAGAGCTTTGCCTCTCTCCTGTAAAAGGCTCTCTTAGGTTACCAGTGCCTTACTCACATGCTGAAAGCACAGTTACATGGGTTCCAAGCAAGCTGCTGCCAAACTGAGCACTGCCAGTCTCAGCTGGAGCAATGCTGAAACTTTGCTGGCACTGAGGGAATTAAGTCTTGCCCTGGACATCCTGTGTGGTAAATTATGAAGAAAAAAGAAAGCAAGCCAAAACTAGTCAAAGAGATCCTCAATCACAGGTCATTCTTTTTTATCTTATCTCTGCTTCAGCTTTCCATCTGAGAACTGGAGATGATATAGGCTCGCCTCACAGGCATATTGTGAAAACGAATCCATTGATGTCTCTTAAACACTTTGATTGCCAGAGGAATGCTCACAATTACATTAATAATTCTGTACTCTGAGTAGGATTTGAACAGTTTGAAATCAGGCACAGAGCCTTGCAGGAGCAAGGAGGTGACAAAACATTCAACAGCTGTTTCTTAGCTGAGCCCTGCTCATTTTTGGTGCAGAACAGAGAGCCAGGGTACCAGAAAGAAGTAAGGGAAGGCACAACAGAAGGAATGTTATCAAACCCTCAGGGACCACAGCGTGGTCACAGGCACTGAGCCCCAACTAAAATCTGATGCACCCTTTAAAAATAGAGACATATAAATGTTTGATTCTGCAGCCCTAACGTGTTTTTCACGGCGAGTTAAGATCAATGTCCAGCACAAGTGAGTAGGTCCTATATTATTTACACTTACTGTTTTGTGTACACACAAAAGGAAGCAAGAAATCCAGTCTTTCAACTTGGCGTATATAAATACATGTATCATTTGGAAGTCTGTGTATATCCCACTGAAAATTATGGCTTTGCCTTGCAAAACTGACAGATCTTTTAGTGGAAGGCTTACTGCAACACTGAATATGCTAACTTGAGATAAACAAACTGCAGAGACAAACTTAATTATCTCTTCTTCTAAAATTACCCGTTTTGCTGTTTCCATCAGAGCAGCCGCTTCAGTCTTGCCCACTTGTTGCACCATTTTGTAAAACAAGCTGTCTTGTTCTTGCAGCAAAATGTAAGGCTCACCGTATTCTTTCAGTCTTCCTGCATCTAAAACCTGTTAAATCAGCAGAAACCAATGTAT
Source organism: Ammospiza caudacuta (assembly GCF_027887145.1). Taxonomy (NCBI): domain Eukaryota; kingdom Metazoa; phylum Chordata; class Aves; order Passeriformes; family Passerellidae; genus Ammospiza; species Ammospiza caudacuta. Next base: position 79,918,334 of record NC_080594.1, read on the forward strand.
TAACATAAAAAAATTAAAAACTAAATGTTAGAGACTAGAAACCAAATGTAGGCGACTACAGGCAAGGGGGAAATGTATGCATTTTTAGTGCTAAGATGAATTTTGTACCCTGAAAATGAATTCTGTCCTCTTCAAACTAGTATAGCACTTTCTCAGTTTACAGACTTGCTGTACAATTTTAGAGTGCCTTACAGCCATTCCACCTACAGGAATCCAACATGAAGTTATGCAGAATATGGAAACACAATGTTTGTGCAGCCAACAAAGCAGATTATAAGATTCATTGTGTAAAAAGGAAACAAAGAGGTCCAAAATGGGCTCTGAAGTAAACAGCTGTGGGTAAAAACCACGCAATAACCACCAAGACGGTTAAGGGAGAATAAGTAGGTCTTTTGAATTAGAGATGAAGGTGTAATTAAAGAAAATGAGGGTGTTGCTGAAAAGATAAACAATTTCTTGCATCAGTTTTTGCCAACTATGGCTTAGAAAGATATTTAAACCTGACCCTATTCTTTCCACGTAAAGAAAAGATCAGATACCACCATGGACACATGTACTCAAAAAGAGAGGAAGGAAGGAAGAAAGAAAGAACAACAGAGAAATTAAATAAGCATGAAGTCAATAATCCACAGAGAATATACACAGTCAAAAATATAGGAAAATATTAAGAATATGCTGATTAAACCTCTATGAAACTGTTCTCAGACTAGTGACTTCATTTAAGGACTGCATGGCAGCAAACATTGAATTTAGATTTTAAAAAGCCTTTACAGGATTAATTCAAGGAAATTTTAGACTAGCATATATATTTTGATGTAAGACACCAAATAATTTGAAACAGCCTCTAAAACAAAAGAAGACACATAGAGCACAGGTAGAATTAATTCTCCACAGTTTTAGCAATCACAAAATCTGATACAATTTTTAATGTACCAGAAGAAAACTAAAGGAAAAATGGTTTATGTGGATTTCCAGAAAGATACCTGGTGTAACTAAATAACCATGCTACAAAGAACAAAGCTTTTCAAAAACCTGGACAGAAAACAAGAGATTTGAATTGAACAGTGCAGCTTTCTTTGTAGAAAACTGAACAGGTAGGAACTGGTGGGAAGCATATTGTTCTGCCATAGGTGGTAGCTACTTATGTTAAACATCAGAAAAAGGAGGTGTCAGAGAAGTGACAAACCTGTAAATGACACAAAAATGTGCAGATAAGAATAGACCAGGGGTCCAGACATACCTAATTAACCTAAGAGAATGAGAAACACAATAGCAGGGAAAAGCCAATATTGACAAATGCAATGCACTCAAATACTTAACTGGCCTATAAATTAATGGTATTGACTCAAGAAAGAGATTTGGTAGTAGTAGTCTACAAGTAGTCTACAAGTAGTAGTCTACAAGTAGTCTACAAGTTCAGTACTTTACACCATGAGTAGGAGTAATGGAGCTTTAAAAAAAAAGGAAAGAATTCATGTGAGAAAACAATTCAGAAAATATTTTTGCTCTTATATAAATAAAAAAAAACTGAATGCACAGGCGTGCTATTGACAAAGATATTGCCACAACAAAAGGACTTCAAGGACTCATAACTCAAGCCATAATTGTGGTGTACATACTTGTGAGAAAAAAAAGAAAGATCGAAAGAAATGGAGCTGTTGATTTCAGAAAAGAAATTAATAAAAGGTATTGTGAGGACAACTTCCAAAGTAACAAAAATAGCGTGCAAACTTCTGTTTGAAAGAAGAACCTCCAACAAGCCTGCAGATAAATTCAGAGTCCTTTGAGGAAACTTTCAAACATGTCCTTTGCCTGTGCAGCTCCAGAGAACCAAACATCCTCATGGCCAAGGGCCTGGCAGATCTCCAGGCAGCCTGGACCCCAATAAATGACAAAGCCCACAGGGAAGGGGCACAGCTGAGCTGACTCCTTTGCCTGCACCAGTGTGAAAATCCTGCAGTGCCAAGATCACTGTCAACTTGTTTGACACCAGAGACCCAGCACCAAGGAAAAAGGACCCACTCCTTCCCTTCCCTTCCGGTTCAATTAAGCGCAGAGCATTTGAATGGAAAATAACTCAGACAACAAACAGCAGCATAATTACATCTAATTTTATAAACTGTATGCACAGAAACCTACAAGAAGATATTTGCTATTTTCAAAAGCTCTTAACTTAGAGAACCCAGCCTATATTATGAATTTTCTTTGCAAGTTATTCCCAGTATGGTTTGGAATTGCAGCTGAAGAAAGTGCTCACAGAAAAATCTTAAATACTAGTAATATTGCGCAGCACAACATACAGTCATTTAATATATGGAGTATTTCACGTACTATAATTGCACACATGCTGACTTTTCCATGTACTTAATCCTATCCAATTTACTCTAAACATTTAATGATTAATTATAAATATAATTTTTATCACAACCATTTTTAAGCCACAGTTTTAAGTCACAGTTAGGGACAGCTTCCTTAAAAATGCAATAAATTATCATATACAATTCAACATTTAAATCAGGGTGCCACAGCACTGTGCATCTCTGTCGCCTTTAAGTAAAGCTTTTCTCAGCATAGCACTATATTATGCAAGCACTCCTTAAGAAAGGAAACAAAAAGCATCTTCATTACATGCGTCTCTTACTAGTAAAGAACTGCAATAGACAAGTAGAGGGTTTTAAAAAATTATATTACTGTAGTATTGCAATTTTAACATTCGTTTTGCAAATACCTGAAACAACCACAAGCACAGACAATCTTTCCCCTGCAGAGAACCTGGGGAAAGGGAAAAAATTATTCTTTCTTGCCAAGTTTTAAACAGTCAAGTCCAGAAGATGAACAGAGAGAGTGAGCGATTTCTGTCCAGAGAAACTCCATCCACATTTTAAACAAATCATTAACCTACTCATAGCCTTTCTTTGGGAACAGAACCCAAACTTGGTTATAAAGATAAACAGAACAGCCATAGAAAAATAAGCTGTGTTACTTTAAAAAAAAAATCTGAAATGAAAAATGAAGAATGAAACCAAACAGACAATATCATTCCTACAAGTCAGGAACACTATAAACCCTGTTCACCACGGAAAACCACTTTCTACTAAGTGCTGTCATCCACGAGACAATAGAGAAAATTTAGGCTGGTTTACTTGGTAGTTATACATATATATATTTATATATTTATTAAAAAGCACTTAGACAAAGAGATAGGTACTCTTCTTTGAAGAAATGTGTGCTGATAAGATTTACATAAATAAATAGGTACTTTGGCTAAGGCTTTGCATACTCTTACTCACTGACTCCAAGCCAAATTAAAATCATTAGGACTTCAAAAAGCCAGCTAATCATTCAGGAAAGGTGGAATCTGGTGTTTACCAGCCACATATTTTCCGATCAACTCGCAACGCTTATCACTGCACAATACAAGAGAATCGAACCCAGATGCATCCCAAGGCAGTTGTACCAGTGGAACTCGATACAGGAGAACCAGAGAAGCTTGTAGCTGGCGAAATCAGATCACAGGGAGATTGTGGAGGACACACACAGGAGCACTTGACTCTGAATCAGACTTGAATTTCATCACAGACTGCAGTGCAGATATTGAGAGAGGGGTTTTGTGCAAATCACTCAACTTTTCAGCTCCTCACCATGAATCTTCGTAAAATACATGAAATAAAGACTTGATCATTCTGTGGGAGCTAACTGCCTGTGAAATACTTAGACAGCCCAGAGTGAAATAAAAACAAACACAAAAGAGTTATATAAACCCAAAGTGGTCATATGTAAACCAGGGCCAGATTCTCCACCCTCTTGCACCGGCAGCTTCTTTTACCTTGCCTGCACTGTTCTTGCCTTTGCAGTACCACCTTTATGGCTTCAACAGGATTTTCTCATATGAAAGAGTAATTCCAACAGTACAAAATTTACAAAATTGGCTGCAATCATACAAAAGAAAACATGCAGGAAAATTGCTGTTCAATGGAATTTGCTCACCTCCCTGAGAATGGTGAAAACATCTTCACTTATAGCTATCCAAATTAGCATTACTCAAGCAGCAATACAGAGACATTTAAGTTCAAACAGGGCTCAGATGATGTATCACTCTTGAATAAAATCCTCACATGCCATCTAATTCTATTTCACCTAATGTTCCATCCTGGTTAAATAGTCTGGGGCAGTGACTGCTCATCTGAGTTGTGATCTTTCCAGAACATTAAGAACCATATTGGTGGAAGACAACATAGTTTGGAACAGCACTTTGTTTGAATTTCAGGGCACAGAATAACACAGAAAGGGGATGACTAAATATGACAGGGAAGGACAGAGAAACAGAAAAGAAGTGTTTGATCTTGACCTGCAATATCAAACATGAGAAGATTATTAGCCATTTAAATGTGTTTATGTTAACTCTAACTAGCACAGGAGTATTTGCCTATGCCACAAAAATGTTGCTGAACTAAATTTGGGTAAGATTTGAGCGCTACATTTTGCTTCAGCTTGCAGAAGCCAACACTCATTCTGTAAGTGAATTTTACAATCTTCTTTGTAGATTAATATATGTGAAAGAAGTGTCATTGGCCACAGAGAGAGTAAGAACAAGAGTCTTCTAAAACACTGTAACAACCACCATGTACTTACAGCTCTCCACAGACACAAAAAACAAAGTTCTAAATTCTGTGTTTTCTAACTTTCAGCAACAAAAGCAGACAAACCAAGAGAACAATAGTTATAAAACATTCTGAGGAAAAAAACAATCCAAGGTTGGAAGTGTTCAGCAACAGAGGAGGGGGGCATGGGAATTTATTTCAATTATTATTGAGGAATGACTAGTATTCTTATTCACGTTCATATTCACCATTAAGCTAGAGGGGAAATGGGACATTTAAAAGTTGATCATAAATGTTTTTATTTCCTATTCAAAAGGAAAATAATTCAGGGAAATTATCTCCTTGGGAATACATCTGATTTAATTTAGACTTGGAGAAGACATCACCAAACAAAAAAATCATTATTAAAGTTCAAAACTCTGCTAGGAGTACAACTTTGAACAATGTTTTCCTCAGAGAGCATACATCAAGATGATCTTCAATAAAGTCCTGGGAAGAGGAGAATATTCAGGAGATGCTTCTGGTTACATCATATAAGAAATATATTCACCCAAGACAATACATAGCTTTGTGGGAAAGAGTCAACAGCCTGTACTCCAGTTGGCATTAAGTTCAGATGCAAGCATGTTCTGTCTCTTCTGTCTCATCATGGTTTGTCAAAACAGATCAGAAACATGCACATACTTCTCTGAGGAATCATTTATAAATATCAACCTATCTAAACATGTTTGTGAACATTGAAGCACATTCAGAAGGCTGCAAATATAACTCAGAAACCATTTTAAATGGTTCTTTTCTCTTTTCTCTTTTCTTTCCTTTTTTTTTTTTTTTTTTGGTGGTGGAGCTTTGGTTGGTTATTTTTTTGGGCTTTTTGTTTTGATTTTTCTTAAGCCTTCAGGTTTATTCAAAGCGTTCCCCATGCTCCTTCAGGGCTCCTATACAGATTATTCTACCAGTAACTCCAGACAAATTTGGTGTCAAATAATGCATTTTTCATGCATCATGTACATTAACAGAACAGAGTAGACCTGGGAATTCACCTTCTTATAATCTGAATTATTATTTTCAGATTTTCCAAATAACTCACCTCAGCAGAGTTTAACTTTGCTGTAACAATGCCAGAATTGCCACTGGTCATTAGGATTTGACACGTACCCCTTCTATCCCCTGCTTCACAGAAAAGGCAACTTTAGACATCTTGTTCTGTAATCAGAAAAAGTGGGTTTCTCTAAACTGAAATTATTCTTTGGCTGCCACTTAGGGGAAATTGAGCATGCAGCACTGCCTGGTAAATTGGTTCACACAGGTTCTCTTTAGGTTCTTTGCAATTGAAAAAAATCTAAATTTTTAAATTTTTAAAAAATCTACCTTATTTTCCTCCAACTGATGGCGTGCCACTGCAAGCTGGATGGAATGTCATGGGGAAAAATACCAATGACATATGTAGTAGTAATGAGACTTATTCTAGTGATGATCCCTCGATATTAACTCCTTCTGTGTCTCACTGAAGAACTCTGTTAACGACACACTGCAGACGTCTCTTGTATGGCAGTTTCCTCACCTGCAAACATCTGATATACCAGTGTAAGTCCAATCCTTGCTTCAGAGGGTTGAACATGCCTCGTGCCAGTGCTTACCAGCAGCTGACAAGAACACCTGCATCCTGACAAACCTCCCCCTTGGTCAATCAGTAATGACTGCTTCCACCACTGTGCAAAGCCACATTTCTCAACTGGGATTGCAGAATGGCTCAAATGTGGCCCTGAAGTGATATATGATATACTTCAGTTTAAAAAATCCCACTCTTCAATAAGGCTTTTGAGGGTCTTAGAAGGGGAGATAAGCTACAAGGATATTATACTTTTCAAGAGGTTAAGGAATATTGTTGCAGATGACTGAGCATGTCTCCTGGTTTTATCAGTTTCTGATGACAATGAACTTGTGGCTCAGCTGCCATGCACAGAGTTTCACCTTATCAGAAACTCTCTGCTCAGGGCACCAGCCACCAGCATGACCTGTGCTAATTTGCTTTTAAACAGTAATACAGTATTTCTCAGCAAGCAAAAATCATTCTCTAAAGATGTGTTAGTATTTCTAGTACAGTCTAGATTCCATATCATTGTCTTTAAAGAAACATGATACGACCATCCTGTTCTTACACTGATGGAAACACATTCACACACAAATGCCTGACAGACTGAGAGATCAAAGTTCATCAAACATTGGCTTCACTTCCTGCAGAAATTAAAATTCAAATTCTTTGTTTGAATGTGAAGTACTGCCTCAATAATTACTTTTTTTATTTAGGCAAAAGAAGAATCTTGTTGGGCAGCCCTCTTGAAATGGGAGCAGCTTTTAAGAACTAAAGATGCCAATGTTTTAGAGAAGTGTGGCTTAAAACTGGCAGAGAGAATCAAGAATTCTAGTGTATTTTCAAGGTCTTTGGGATTATGACTGATTTTAGAGGCAGATAGGCCAGGTGTGACATTAACAACTGTCACAGACACTCCAGCTGACAAGACCCGCTCTGATACAGGACCATGGCACATAGCTCAGTATCTCATGCAAAACCTGGCCTAAACACCAATATAGAATCTTCTTTTAATGGTAAAGATGCATATATTACTCAGCTTTGAAAGCAACATCTTCACTGCTCATATTTGTGGAATTCACTAACTTCCAAGAAAGAAAAAGGGAGGATTTTGCTTTCTCTTCTGGTTTGGTAAACATCAACCCAGTTTCAGAAGACCTGGGAGCACTGGAACCTGCCTTTGTGTTGTTCAGAATCAAAACTGACCATTTCTGAAAAATTATTTGCTAAATTTGTAGCTCTTACAGAAACTCTGGAAGTCTTGAGTTAACAAAAGAAAGGAGAAACCTAATGGTTTCCAGGCCCTCTGCTCTCCATGCAGGTCCCCTTCTATGAGCACCCTTCATATTATTGTCTTCACATTTCCTTACTCAACAGACTTTGGTCCCAGAACTCAGTGGGAATCTTTCTTAGGTTGAATAAAAACAAGAACTAATTTAGTTCTAATATTCCTTAGTCCATATTTTCAAGAAAGAGGTTGAGTCAAAAAAGGAGCTTTATTAGTGTTTGTTCCTTCTGAATAATGACAGCAGGTGCACCAGTATGAATGTAGCAATTTTACTGCAGATTACTAGATTCAGACCTACAAGGTACTTTAAGGTTTTTATGAAGAATTAGATGCTTAGTTGCAAAATTCTGGCATCTATTCTAGCTACTATAATCCATTAAGCTCCTTTTACATTCTTTAACAGAACAGACTTCAATAGCACAAGCATAATATGCAGTAATATTTCACCACACTCCAGATACTGGGCTCACAGAAGGTCAAATCCACTTCCACCTTTCTGTTACAGAATGAAAAAAAATACCAATTTTATACCCATCCAGTTGTTCTGCTTTGGAATTTTGAAGGAAGTCATAAAATTCTTATTTTCATAAATTTTCACATTCTATCATCCCAGGCTCCAGCAATATTTATTGTCTCATCAATTGACCTTTCTTAGACATCCCAAGCACTTGAGGGCCAGTGTCTGACAGCGCGGCAGTTCTCCAGCAAGGAAACACTCTGACACAGACACACTGAAGCCAGAGAGTCAACACCAATGGTGGGACACAGCTTTCAAAAAGAACTGTTCTACAGCCAGGATTGCATGTTCTGTGTCTAGTGACTTAAGATAATACCCCCTAAGCAGAATGTTGAGATTTGCTGTGAAACACATTCATTTTCCAGCAGTGATATTTAAATAAGTGGAAAAGAAAGCCACCTAAAGAAGAGTCAACAGACCATAGCTTTTCCGACTAACTCAGTATTACTAATTTAAGTGTACCACCACTACTTTCCTGTGTTCTCCATATCTCCATCTGAAGCTGGGCCACTGCAGTGAAAGCCCACATGAAGGTATCAGCAGGACAGATGGGGCCTCCCCACTGCTACAAGAGCTCTGCCTCTCACTGGGCTGCAGATTCAGGCTCCCTTTTGCTATCCTCTGATGACTCTTGCTCTTCTGGCAAGGGAAATGCAAGGAAGAGCAAAGGAAGGGCTTAAACTGGCTGCCCTGGGTACACGGAGCACACGACACTTTTTGGGGAATGGGGACCATTGCAACCAGACCTCTTTAGACAGAGCACAGATTTCTGCACTTTCTGGAAGAATGCTGTCATCCCCATGGTAAGGAAGAAAGGGCAGTATGACCATCACCACCATATTCACTTAGATGTCTATCACCCCTGTCTCATCTCCACTTGGATGGATGAAGGATAATAATTTGCACTACTGGGTCAGGTATCAGAACTCCAGAGAGAGACAAGGGCTCAGACCTTGTCTGCTGCTCAGCATTTTCTATATAGCTGTAGGTGACGGCCTTTTACCACACACCACACCGCCCAGATCTCCCTCTCTCTCTTTGATTCCAAGATGTTTATACTTACTCTTGGTGGACTGATTGCTCTGCTGAAGTTAGACATCTACAGCACAGGAAACACAGTTCCTGATTTATGAGGCCCAGATGTTCCACCATGGCAAACACAACATGAGAAAAATGAGAATAACCGAATGAGGGAGGCGCACCGGAAAGACGTGGGAAGTCATTTTCTATTGACCAGAAAAAACAACTCAGGTCTGGCTGTGAAGTGCATTGTATTGTTACCCTGCATATTAGTCATTTCAGAATGTAACCACAACAGGTTTTCCCATAAATAAATCAAATCTCTTCCCATGATTCTCTCATCAAAAACTTCCTATTTGAATGACAGTTTTTAATTACTAGATCAAGTTCTGCTTGCATAAAGAGTTTCCATTTCAAAGAGGTATTGCACTGATATGAAAACCCTCTGGAGAAACATCCTTGTCATTGAAAAATGCACAAGTTTTGACTCTGTGGCTTTCCTCTGGAGAGGCCACAGCATAGTATATACAGCAAACAACTCCATCAGGTTCTTGCCAGAACTTTATATGCATATACTTTATTTGCTACTGAACCACTACGTCCCTGGGTGAGCCTCAATTTCTGTATGCTTCTGTTTTCCTCTCTGTAAAAACAGAGTTTCTAAAAAGCACTTCTCAACCTGGAGAAGGAAGCAGAGAGGAGGGGGAGGAATGGGTGACAGGGATTATATAAGATCCCCCTGGAAGTCTTGGGAGTGGTGCCCACTGGCTGCCACAAGTGTTAGATGTAGTTTACATAAAAGACCTTTGCCCTCTATGGTGAGGACGGGACAGGGAATCAGCTGTTGAGGTGGTGGGGAAGCTACAGGGAGTGAGGGACCAGTGAAGCAAGCCTGAGCTGAGCTTCTGCCAGCATTAGCCATTACAGAAGGGGTAACTGCAGCTTTCATCCTGCCCTCCCCTTCTGCCAGGCAGCCTACCTGTGCCAGAGAGCTAAAAGGGGTACTTCTAGCACCTGATGGGAAGAGTTACAACTTGGCTTCTCAAAGTAATGAAGGAAAAGGAATGAGAAAGTGCCCTATTAGGTGCTGGAGCAGTACAGAGGGAAGAAAAAAAAGGAGCTTGAAAACCACTGGATTATAATTTTATGGTAGTATTATTTGATGGGCTGACTTAACAAGTCTTTCCAACTTTGGTTCCAAAGATTGTGTGGATACTTCCCTATCTCACCCAGGTGTTTGAAGTTTAATTAATTAATGTTTATAAAGAGCGTTACAATTTCCAGATGAAAGGTCCTATGCAAGTGCAATGTAGTATTACTCATTGAGGCGATTGGGTTAGAGAGTATCACGTTACACAATACAGCTCTTCCCTCAATGATCTCAAGCGTTTGAAGTTCTGATAAAATGTGTTTATCACTAAGACAGATATAATGGAAATACTCTTAAGGCGTGACCTGGATTATGAAAGCAGAGGTATGGTTTTGGGAATGGAACAAACGAGAATTAAAACAACTCCTGAGGCCAGATTTGTCTACAGTTGTATAAAATATATTCTGTTCTTCCTTTTTTCCCTCCCTGAGTAGGCTTTTCTTCTCCTCTAAAATAGAACCGGTTATTACGACGGGTGTGAGCAGACATGCAACAGTTCACGTTCAGTTCCTATTTCCATACTCATCCAACTTGACATTTTCTCATGACTTTCTCAAAATTATTTTCTGTTCTAATTTTTTTTTTTAATGTCTGGATTAACCCTAAAGGTGAACAGTTTCTTTTTGGAAAGTTCTGCTTTAACCAGTAATCAAACGGAATTTAATCAAAAACTCACGGACAATGCCAAGCTGGAGACTGCAGCCAACACACTCAAGACATGATGACCAGTTTTGACCCCCCAGTACATGAAAAAGCAAGGTAAATTTGAGCAAGCTTGAAATAGGGTTACCAGGGTGGTCAGTGAACTGGAACACCTATGAGGAGAGGCTGATGGAGCAGGGCGTGTTCACCCTGGAGAAATGATGGCTCCAGGGGACTTAACAGCAACCTTCCCATATCTACAAAGAAGTTATGAGAAGACAGAAGGCTCTTTAGTGAGATACACAGTGGGAAAACAAGATACAATTGCCATAAAAGGAAGAAAGACTCTCACTGGAATATAAGGAGAAAAAAGATTTAACAATGAAGATAATTAAGTATTGGAGGAGGTAGCCCAGAGACTGTGGAATCTCCATTTCTCAAAGTTTTCAAGACTCAAATGGAAAAATTCCTGAGCAACCTGATGTGAAATTAGTGCTGACCCTGCTTAGAGCAGGAGGTTCCTTTCAGTATGACTCAGTGGGAAGGGAGGAAAGCCCCAGGTGATGTCCACTTGTTCAGGAGTGGGCTTGAACATTCGTAATTGATTTAAGAGAACTGAACAAGTGCGCCCAAAATTTGTTTGAAAAATAAATTACTCATTATTTGTCAAAAGACAAATGTTAATATTTTGACTGCCAGGTTCTATCTTCTTCCTTCACTTTCTAAAAAACTTACCACGACAGCAAACAACAGAGATTTGGGATGGCTTATAAATAAGGCATTATTGCATCTAGAGGTTTCAATTAAAAGAGAAACAAAACCAAGACTTTTAATAATACCAGGTACTTTCTTTGTGCATTTCTGCCTCTTGAAAAAGAATGTACATCAAGTTAAATTTGTGAATGACTAAAATATACCACTGACTAAGCAAATTACAGAACACACTAAAAGCTTTCTTTAGCTAAGTCTTCTCAAATTTTGTGATATTGAAGTAAATAACTAATTTTCCATGAATGCTGATTTTATTAATAGCCCTTATTAACGAATACTTAGTCTTCTAGAGGAATATTCTTATTCTTGGCATTTTTAACATGTTTTTCTTCCAAAATTCTGCTTTGCTCCTACTGGGAGTTACATGCCCAAGTAAACCAAGTAATTAAGTGTAACAGAAGCACACCTGCCATAATTCTGATCATTCTAAGTATGAGATGATAATTCTGATTTGCCCCTAAACAGAATCAATAACTGAGTAAGGATGTCAAGAAAACAGGATTGATATGAAGCTACATGTCAGTTTCTTCTTTTTGTTATCAGGCTTCCCACCCTCCTCCCTCTCCCAGTTTACAGAAATCTGTAAGATTAAAATGGAGCAATGCAAAAAGATGAAAAATATTTAGAAGTTACTACTGACTGCAGACTCAAAGACACATCTTGCAAATCTCTTTCTTAATACTCTAAAGAAGCCAAAAGCATTAAAGACTATTAGACAATTAGGAAACTAGAAATCTTAATAGTGACTAAACTGAAACAACATAACAATAAGAATAATGTTTGGACACTTAAAGTGCAATAGAGTAGCTATGTAGTTGCAATTATCCTGAGTAGTTTGGGGGAAAGGGTGATTTCTATGCTTTGCTCCAACAATTTCTGGCATAAAAAGTAAATAAAACATTTCATTTTCACTGCAACTTCATGACATTAAAGGTAAGCTAGAAAAATATCTTTGTGGAGAGAGCATTCTGTGCCTAACATGTTAATGGTAGTTAATGAACCAAAACCCACAGAAATCCTTTTGGACAGCTAACAAACACACACAGCTATTAATTAGGTCACAGTTGTTTCCTCACAAATCTTTTGTTCATTTCAGTTGTAGAAAACACCAACATATCCATTACACCTGTGGGGAGGTATTCACCAGAGAAGAAAATATTTATTTATTATACGTTAAATGCTTGCAATTACATGACTACTTATGGCAGTTCTGCTGGTTTCTCTCTTTGTAAGTAAACTATAATCACTGAGCTCACAATCTATTCTATTCCTCAGAACACCACTCACCTCAGCAGATGGAATTGTTTAATTTTGTGTAGTTCAGGCAACCACTTTAACTCAAAGATTTCAAAATGTTTTGAGAATCCAGTTAAAAAAAAAAAAGGAAACAATTATGTTTCACTTTCATAAGACAGAAGTTGAGAGGTATTTTTTAAGGTTACCACCAAGAGGTGAAGGTTAATTTCTGCTTGAAGTCCAGTTAAAATTTGAGTTTTACCTATGAACACAGTTTGCCCTCTATGCCAGTTGTTTCATTAACCAGCTGTGAAGAAGATGCTTGCAAAGGGCTCGTGTTCTTATTGCAGGAAATTGTAGAACTGCAGGCTGCACACTATGTCAAGGGCACAAACCAGGTGGATTTCCTGAGAGCCCAGGGAACACCACTGCCTTTATGAAAATAATCAGCGAGTGTTTCCTAATTTCCATGCATGTACAGCGCACTGTGGGGCAGACAGGGTGGCAGATATGATGTAACAATTCCTCTGTTGGGAGCAAAGACCACCGAGGCTGATGTGTTGGTAGAGCTCCATCTTCTCTGTTTGAACCTTGCTTTGGAAAGCTGACCATGTTCATTACCTCACCAGTCCATCACTACCTTTGCCCCAGGGCAGCTGCTGTCTCCTTACCTCCATCCTCCTGCCCCAGAACCTCCACCACCTCCTCCTCCTCACACACCCCACACCAGCTGCCTCCCACTGAGACTGCATTCGTAGACCTGGCTGAACCCAGCTGACTGTCCAGAACCCCACAGGTGTGACTTCACAGGCTCCCAGTACTGGCAGAGCTGATTTGCTCAGGTCTCCTGGCTGCACTTCACCTGCAGTGGGTTTGTGCTTTGTGGGATGGAAAGCACAAGGCCAGAGAAAGCAAGAATTCTTTCCAGGTCATTACATCTACAGTCTCATGAACTGTAAGTTACAATAGCTAGGATAATAAGGTTCACTTGGACAAGCCTAACATATGACTTACACTCCTACCCACTTTTGGATCAAAATGAAGAAGGGTCAATAACATTATTCTTCAGGAAATAAAAAAAAAAAACAACAGTGAAGCAGTTAACTGTCTTACCATAATCCTATCACTGTCAATAATGGTGTTCAAGCGGTGTGCAATGGTCAGCACTGTGCAGTGAGCAAAGGTCTCACGGATCGTCTTTTGAATGAACTCATCTGTTCTGAAACACAGCAAGAGCAATGCAGACAAAAATAAGATGTTTGCATGGATAACCGAATAGCAGGCAGGTTTTATGACTTCATCAAACATGAGTGGATAGAAGGAAATATGCTTCTAAAGTTATCACAGCGCTTCTTCCTCTTGTTATACCAGATGACTTGGAGGCGTATCATGGAACATAATCCAAAATTTATCCTTTCATACCTCATGAGGAAAGGGTTTCTTGTTTTAAGTAGAGCAAAAGGCTTCATTTCAGGAGACTAATTTCTCAGACTTAGATTAAAGAAAAGGGAAAACTCTGTAGATTGAGATAGTTCTACTGATTTCTACACCAAAATCCATTGTTGCTCTCTTTCAAGATTTAGTTCATGCAAGCAGTGAAGAAAAACTGGTCAAAGTACATATCCCTCATTGAAAATCATCTGAAGAACAAACACAAGGCAGCATAGAACTAAGGTTCTTGATTTCAAATGCAAAAGAAGATTAATTAGAGAAGATGGTTGGTAAACTAAAATAGAACTGGAATAGCTCAAGAACTTGAATACTGAAAAAACCCAAAACTTGGCATACCCTGTAAATCAAAAGCATTAACTGGAACACACAACTCAAAGAAAGAGATAGAAGATTTCAAGTTAAGGGTGAGCCTATGGTGTGAATTAACCACCACCTAAGAAAAGGACAGCAGAAGAAATATAAGACTTGTAAAGAATGAAAACTAAGCTAGAGCACAGACACTGAAGTACAGGGCTGAAGTAAAAACTGACACAAATAAAGGTAAGAACTGTGAAAAGGAAATAAAATTATACTGATAGGTAGTTAAGACACTAGAATGTTCTTTAGCCGTGTAAATGAGCAGTAAGGCAAAAGATGGGCAATACTCATGGAACTGGAGCTTACTGAAGTAATTAACTGTACAAGAGAAGCACTGACACCACCTAACTTAGAGCACACCAGTCAGGCCTATACGTGGAGATCTCTACAGTCCCCTCTTAAGTCCTTGAAAGGGAAGAGGCATGGCTGGAAGGTGAATCCAAGGACCTGGATTAGGCACCACCCAGTGATGAATGCCCTCTAGAGGCACCTGACAGCCCGCACTGCACAGGTAGCCTTGGGTCCCACCAGCCAGGCCTTGTGAATGCTCACATATTACCCACCAGCATTCAAAAAAACCCCAAAAGACAATGGAGAAAAAGGAACAGAAACCAAAATTCTCATCCAAGATAGAAGGATGACATAAGGAATTCAAAATATACTGGTGTTAGTTGAACCAAGGAAGCTCCAGCCAAGAAGTCAGGCACTTGAAGGCAGGAGCCTCATTTCCAGGATTTCTATTAAACCATGAATTTGTTATTCTGCATATATGATGACTGGAGAATAATAAAATGTGCAGATTGGGTTAAAAAAAGACAAAGGAGATATCTGAATAAACTAGAATATTTAGGCAGACATGTTGGCTGCAATCAGTTGCTGGCAAAGTCCTAATTCTTCAAATTTTTAGAAGTAATGGGAGAATAAAATAAAATACATAAAAATACATAAAACATGTCTTCCTCTGATTAAGTAGTATTTTTTGAGACAGAAGTAGTACTCCACACTGAATCTGTTTGCACATGATGAGTATCTGGTATCACTTCATGAATTATGCAAAGAGAATTGTTCTGAGGCCATCATGCCAGGAGGCACCAGCAATAAGAAGTGGACGAACAACTTTGGAAGAACAGGATGACTTAAAGGAATGAGGTAACTATCATGTTTCCATAAAGTAGAGTAGAAAGTATGAGTTCATGCTCTGAAGGACGAACATAGCATCTGCTACAAGCTAAGCTGAAGCAATCAGCATGACAAAGGAGAAGACAGATCCTTGCTGATGACAGGAAGAATCATCAGAGAGAAGGAAGACATAAACAGTTAAGTAAGAATTCCATGCCTTCTAACTGTTACCTTCATCTGGTGGCAGAAACATTTAAGCTCTCTCATGAGCTTACGATAACTGAGTTCTGAACCACGGTCTGAGAGGCTTGGTCCTTCTGCTCCTACTTCCTAAAAGAAGCTCAACAACAAAGTGGGAAGCAGGTGTTCCTCAACTCTTTTTGAACAAAGGCCAGTAAGCAAACGGGGGAAGAGACAGGAAGAGGAGTCAGGACAGGGGCAGGCTCTTTAGTTCTGTGTTATCTCCTTAAGAAGAGGAAGTTGTTCATCATGTTCCACATCAGAGCTATACCAGTCCTTTCACCCCAGTGTTAATGAATGTATATTTGTTTGCTCTCTTCTCACCAACACCTCAATAACCTGGCTACTCTTACCTCCAAAACAAAAAGCAAAGCAGGGACATCCATGAAAACACTCACTATGGAACAATCTTATAGACACAGCAGGGTGTGTTCTCTGCAATGGTTGAAATGGCAAAACAAATGAAATATTCAATATTCAATACTCCCTAGAATTGTGTAAAGAAAGCCTTTTTCTTTCTCTACTGTCAAGCTCAAGGTGAAGTTTTCTGCGAAGCTACCACAGAACATGAGAATCGTAGCTGGCTCAGGAACTTTGGAAACAACTTTCCAAAGGGCTTAAAATTATTTGTAACTCAAGTTATTCCTACTGTTTTCCAAGAATGCCTCAGCCTTGAATACCCCTGTCCTCTGCATTAATTTATATTATCTTCTTTTATTGCATGTCCTCTTTATAGAACTACCTCTTCCTACATTTAAAAGAAAAAAGCAACTCATTCTTAGAGAGATACTATCAAACTATTATCTGAAACAGGTATTTCTTGAACACAAGCTTATCACTAACAAGAAACTGCTGTCCATATTGTGGGTGTGACAAATGTTCTAAAATGAGACTTCAGAGTAATCAGGAACAGACTTAATAGCTCCATCTTCAAATATCACAGTACAAGATCTCATGCAAACGTGTCTGCTGACTGACACTTGGCTAGATCCTCTCCAAGGTTCATGGCAGATCTTGGAGCATAGTTTTTGGGACAGCAGGCAGAAGCACTATCAGTAACCTCCAAGAGAATCTCAAAAGACCAAGAAAAGCATCTGTGTGCAGAATTATGTGCTGACAGAGCATAGAGACTGGATCACAAACCAGTTAGAGGTAGAAAAGTAGCAAAAGAAGCATAATTTCTGTCCCTTTTTCAGGGCATAAATAGACTCTTAGTGGTGTCTATCCACACTGAGCAAGTGTCTCGGCAAGTACCAAGTGATTTCATCACCCACCTCAGTAGATCAAACCCCATCATCTTTCAGGCACATTAAAAACCAAAGATGAAACCTGAATACTAAAAGCAGGGCTGCTGGATGACAAAAACCCAATCCTAATCTGATTATATAAAAATGGGAACCACAATACTCCCTACTGCAAGGAACAATACAATAAGAAAGCACAAAATGGTGGTATAGCTCTCCCACAGGCACCACAGGCTGAGGATCTAACACCAAGTTTCCCAGCAACCCAAGATCTGGTGTAACCTGAATTAGTTGACTGTGTAAAAAGAAAACTATCTGAAGAGGAAGAATAAATATGATCTGAATGCGAAGCAACCAAGCTGCTGAAAGGAAAACTGGGTAAGTCATTATCTTCTGTCTAATGTCCCCCTGGGATTGTCCTGAAAGCATATCTCACACTACGCAATTCCAGAGAGACTTAGAAAATTCCTCCAAAAGAGTTACAGCTAGCAGTTAGATGTAATAAAAGGTTAAACCTGACAAGTTTAAGATGGCTAATGAACTGAACTATGTGCAATAGCTGGTTTTACTACACTCAATGAACAACCAATGTAAAAAGATGTCAGTGGGTTGCTCGCCAAAAGTTTTGTTCTCTATAAGCAAAAATATGAGTTAACACAATTCAAACAAATTCAGTATTTCTAAAAAGTCTCAGTTACTAATGGTTTTGTTTCTGTGTATCATCAAAGCAACTACATGAAGATTTTCAGCTCTTCTCCTCCAGATTTCACACAATTTTCCAGAACACTTCAACTGCTTTAAAACCAGAATCTATTCTTCAGGGTAAGAATGGACCAAGAAGATAAAATCAAATTAAATGTCTATCAGTCATCACATAAATCATGCAGGTAGTCTGACTTAGGGCAACCTTCTTTATGGCAAGCTCCTCCTTCCCCCAAAAAGCACTCACACCTCTGCCACATGCAGAGCAGGTGGCATCTCTGAGGAGCAAGGGAGAAAATGTGGGTACACATGCAAGCCAGAACATATGAAGAGGGAGAAGATGAACTTCAAATTCCTTCCCTTCGCTCCCAGTAGCAGACAGGAACGGCCTAGATGAGCTGAAATGTGGTGGGGAGCCCCTCGGGCTCAGTCCCCTGGGGAAGGTACAGTTCCCATCACACAATGGGCCACAGTGCCACCACTGCCTCACATCACCTCACCCTTCCTTCCCTAACTCCTGCCTTCTCACACCTGCTGCCAGGGTGAACTGCAGAAGGGACATGGTGGCAGCAGCAGTTGAGGCTGCCGAGGGAGAGAGATCAAGAGCCAGAAAAACAAAGAAAAAAAAGAGAAGCATCTCCAGAGGCGGAGGCAGCTTGCCATGGTCTCCCATCTCAGGTGCTCGATATGATGTGTGCTTGCCACCAGGTGAGAGACAATGGTGCCAGGTATGGGGGTTGTGCATCAGAAGAGGAGGAGGTTTTCCTTACACACCAAAAATGCCTCCCTAACTGCTCAGTTAAGCAACCCACATCAGCATTTCCTGATGATCATCCTATCAGATTGCAGAGCTAAAAAATACTTGGCTCTAGTTATACCAACACATTAAGGAAAAGGTAATAATGACTGTAATGCAAACTGAATTCAAAGAAGAAGTTCCAAGTTATTATTTGTATTGTTATGCCTAGAGTTGATACAAACAAACATTTACCTTATTATAATATATATTGCAGCACACATTAATCAAGATCAATTAAATGGATAGTGCAAGTTGAGAACACACATGTGAGATGCCAAAATAGGGAGGATGAGTAAGATAGTATTAAATTTCCACACCTATGATTAATCAAAGTTAATCTATCAAAGTCAGCCAAAAATAAACTAAGAGTAAAAAAAAAAAGAAAAGAAAAAAAGAAAAGAAAAAAGAGAATCCCTGGAAAGGGACTGCACTTCTCTACAGGTTTTAGAAATACAGTCAGCTGAACTGTAAAGCTACACCAGTAGGGCACCACTTCTCCCCTGAGAAGATGTTAGAAAAATGAGTCACGCCCAGATGACATACAAAATCCTTAATGCATCTGTTTGAGGGACTTGCTGTGTTATTGTCCTCTTTGGACTTTGAGCTCTCCCTCAAGCCATAGTTTGTTGGAACTATATATTCAGCTCAGACTAATTGATGCAGTACGTTTGCAGTATTGTTTCCCAAGTATTTCCACCAGGGCTTCAAATGTTTCAAAAATTAACAGTGGGGGTACTTAGCTATTGGAACAATTTAACAGCGGTTGTCATTGATTTTTTTTTTGCTATTGAGGTTGGATGTTCTTCCAGAAGTACACTCTAGTTCAAAAAGAAATGAATTCAGGAAATTCTGCTGGCCTGAATTATACAAGACAGAATAATGAACTAGTGAATCCATCCTGTAGACTTCAACATTTCCAAATCAGTTCTGCAATTCCTGTGGTGTTTGGGACAGCTTACCTTCTGCCTCTACTTTACCTCTAACTTACAACACCAGCATCTGAGCCATCTGAAAGGACAGCAATTCACAACCAGAAGTATCCGGTTTTGCTTACAGCCATTTTTCACCTTTCTAGTTGTAGGGGGTTTTGGGAGTGAGATGAATAACATCTTTTGTATTTATTTATTTCCAACAAACTTTTCTTCCAGAAGTCAACAGAACTCAACTTGTTTCCTGGCTATTCTGATGTTACAGAGATTTATTTTCAAGAACGTTCTTGTCTTCTAATCTATGGCTGCAGGACAAATAAACTTTGAATATTAATTTCCCTACTCTATGGAATGCACTGAAATTAGGGATCTTTTGAGTGCTTAGTTTATATCATCTGCTCCATACCCAAAGCTCAATCATCCTGTTTTGAATAGACAAAAATGATGGTATCATCAAAAACATAAAACAGCAATACAAAGTACATGAAATATAAAGCATTTAAGTTCATCTCTACAGCAGAGACGAACGTATTAGAAGAGAAACCAGCTCATTTTCATATGACAGATTTTGTTTTTACCTTGGGTCCACATTTGCTGTTGCTTCATCAATGATAAGAATACGATTTTTTTTTAGAACTGCTCTGGCAAGACACACCAGCTGTCTCTGACCAACACTAAAATTAGATCCAGATTCTGCCAGCTGTGTCTCCATTTTGTTGGGTAGATCTTCCACAACCTCCTTCAGTTGCACCTGTTGACATGTCAACATATTGTAGGATGAGTAACTCTCTTTTAAATCAGCTATTGTGTGTCTGATGACACAACAATAAGTATGCAAGGTTTGCCTTTTATATTCTGACACAAAATGAGTAAGTGCCAAGTTGGATTACAGTGTGTGTCAGTTATTAGAATTCTAAAAACATTAAAGCATGTTGTTAAGAATCTATTAATGTTCATTAAAACCAAGATATGAATCAGACTATAACCAAGGCATCATCCCAAAGGATAATTTTTTCACAAAAGACTTATATAACAATATACGCGCCTGCACACACATGTACACACACATACACAAACACACATATGATAGTGTACTTTTTTCTATCAACAGCTATACCTTTATCAAACCTGATGAAAATGTCCAAAATCTAACACACACAAGCACTGTAATATTATAGTTACATGGATTTTAAATACCAGATGTACATTATTAGATTTAGTAAGTCACCTCTTCCAAGGCGTTCCACAGCTCTTCATCAGTGTATTCATTGAAAGGATCTAAGTTTTTCCTCATAGTTCCAGTGAACAAAACAGGCTCCTGAAACCCAGTAAAATCAGCATTCCACTATAAATACAGGTTTTATATTGCAATAGGTAATTTAATGATAATCACAGCTAACCTATATCAACAATAGCACAGAAATATCTAACAAGCTATCATTTTTGAAATGCAAAGGTGTACATTACAACTGCATGCTTAAGAGGGATGGGGGGGAGGCAAGTGTTCAACTACTCTGTATGAAGATAATTTACCAAACAGGACAGGTCTGTTTGCAAATTGCTGTACACAGTTATGTCGGTACTTCAGCGGGCATTTACATGCCACTGTTCTGATGCCACAAGCTATATATATACTTCCATGAAATCGTTGCTATCCTCATGGTATTGTTAATGAAAACCAACAACTAGCCCTGTCAATGAGCTCACACTCCTAAATTACTTTTGGGCAGTTTTGAAAACCTGTTTTTGAAGTACATAAACCAGAGAGGAATCAAAGAGCTTACAATGCCTTTCTGGTTTTCCTTCTGTGTTTGGCTGTGAGTTTGGTTTTTTTTTCATTCCATGCCATAAAAGCCGTTCTGTTGCACCATCAGGGCTAAGCAGGAACAGTTTTCACCATATAGAACCTAAACACATCTATACTGCCACAGCACCAAAGCAAACTTAGAACTGGAGCACTGCTGGGCAAAGATCTCACTCAAAACACACCAGGGAGTCAAATCAATACCTTCTTCCATTCAGGTATCAATGAAGTAAGAATGTGGTCGAATCAAGTTTTGTTCTACTTCAGTTCCAAGTCAGAGCAAAAACAGGTAATTCATCAAACTGGCACAAATCAAATCACACTGAAATATGTAGTATTTAAGAATTGGGAAGAGGACTTTTGGTTCAGAACTCCTTAAGCGGAAGATCAGTACTCAGTAATGTGAGTTGCCAGACCTGAGAGTCATGCACTGACACGACTTTAGGGCTAAACTCATCTTAATACCACACATAAAGACAAAAACAAATCAAAAGCTGTAACAGTGCTAATCATAAATGGAGACCATTCATCATGCTGTCAGTTCTCTTTAAATTGGAAAAATTTTAGGCAGAATCCATTCTTTTTTTTTCTTTCTCCCCTGGGAAATAAAATATAACTTACACTGGGTAACTTCAGCTTACTCTGAGATTAACCTGTCATGACTTTCTCCCCATCTAACCCTAGTGATACCCAGATCCAAAGGGCTGCAGCAAACCAGAAGAGAATTCAGACCTTAACCCTTTTATTGTCTTTGAATTCTAAACCATCTGAGTGCTATAAAAGAATTTAAAAAGACAGAATACGCCATAAGCAATATAAAAGAAGATATACATTTCCTGATATAACATGCCAATTATTTCAAAGTATCTGCTGCAATAGCAATGTCATTAAAAACTTGCTGAAAGAGCAAAAGGGTTTAACACAAAACATTTCCAAGTCAAAAAACAATTTTCTTCAGAAACACCTAGAAACTAATTTGTTTAACAACACACATTTTAGTACATCATTTGGCATATTTTGAAGGTATTGTTGCATTTATTTTCCTTTTCAATCCATTTTTATAGGTTGGCAAAGAGGAGGCTGAACCTATAAAGTGTTCACAACTATTATAAAAGTCCTAACAACAGACATGCACTGCAACAGAAGATAAGGATATTTTTTAATTACCATTTCTGACACAGATTATTATTTAAAACAGTCTGGTTTATGAGAGGAAAGCAATAAGACTAACCTGTAAATAATTGTTGTAAAAATGCTTGCAGTCAGAGAGGCAGACAACATTTGCATAGAAAAGATTTACAAACACAACCTTTACACAGCTCCATCCAAGCAAGCAATTAGAAGTCTAAGCACATTTTTATTTCTCCAGGTAGGTATTTAAACTCACAGACAAGAAAACTTCAGTCTTGCCTCATCACTCTCTAGGAATGGTTCTGTTTAGCATGTTTTATGTTGCAATTCTAATAAGCATCTCTCTCTCTGGTTTTTCAGCTGCCCACATAATTATGAAGATATTTGCTGCAAAATAACTACCTGATGTTACATTGCTATTATTGACACTACTATTAGCACAGCACCAGACAATGCCTATCATACAGTTTACCATAGCAGAAACCTGATTCCTTCTTCTTCTTCTTTGTACCACCACTTGATGGTTTTGCATATTGTTAGTAGAAACAGCCTTCCTTTACACACATACACACAAAAAAAAAAAAAAAGAAAAAAAGCTACCTGCTAGCCTTTGGGCACTCAAAACTTTTGTGACTATGATGCAAACCTTATATAAATTTGACAAAAATCACAGAGTTCCACTGGATTAAAACAGTTTTAAAACTATGTGAATAGACCTGTGTATGAAAAAAAGCTCACATGTATAATTGAATGTGGTGAACTTTGAGTATCTGTGTCATTCAGATGTAGAAACTGTATCTGACTGCAGTTTTCCTCTCTCAGTATCCTATTTTGTCCAACTGGGCTGAATTCCTCAAAATGAAAATATCACCCACAACAGCTATGGGCAAGGCTTTCAAAAAGCCGTAGACCTTGAATGAACTGATAATCATCTGTTTCACGAGAAAGGAACGCTACACACAAACAAAAAAATGGAATTTAAATCCATATAAACTTCTCTTTACATACAACAGAGGACTAGTTCCAGTGAGTACTGCAATAACAAAGCCTGCAGCATGCAGAAACAAAAGACATCCTGCATTAGGCAATGATCCAATTGCTGGGGAAGTACCTATTTTTAATTTTTTTTTTCAATAGCATACCTGTTTCTTTTTGACTCCTACTATTTGAGGAAAAAAAAACCTCATTACCATTTGTATTAGATTCTCAACTTAAAGAAATTAATACACTCTGACTGCCACCCTGCAAACAGACTAGCACACATTCAGACATAATTCTAAACACAGATTCTGGTATAGCATAGAGAGATCTGAGAAATAATGCAGAATATGGCAAAAAAATTCCTGTTTTACAGTCTACCCTTCACTCTACCTGCCAGAACAGCGCAGATGAACTACTTTCCTAAATATGACTTCACATTTGCAGCATGTGAGCTTCTCACTCTTCCTCCCTCCTTCACTGGAGAGCAAATGCCCAGGGAAGAGACCAGAGCTCTCATGAAACTGTAACAGGCACAGACTTTGCCTCCTAAGTTTTAAGGTTACACATCATGCTTCTCTGATACAAGGTCTCATGAAATTAGGACTCTAAGAGAGAAGACCTGTGACCTACTGGATTTCTTTGAACAGCCTTTCTTCTACCCCAGCACGAGAGATGAGGCTATTTCCAACACTGCCCTACTGGGGTTTTTTTTCCTGTACTGTGGCCTTTCTCGCATTCAGCTTCTAAAATTCATCAAGTTTTATTTATCATGGGTTATAATGGCCTACTCTTTAATCTGTTCCTCTCGTCTACTCCTGTCAAACCTTCTCCAAATAAAGCAAAAGCTGATAGCTCACTTCTAGGCAGCACATTTGCTCCTTCTAAATCTAGCACCAGTCAGTTTGTACAGGGATAACTGGAGAGGTGAAAGTGGTCTTGCAAAGTCCCTTACTAAGGAAGCATCAGGCAGGAATTGCTGCCAAAGGATCAAGTGACTTCAGAGGACTGCTGAGGATTGGTATACACTTACCAGATTTTCTCTGCTTCTCCACAGACTATGGGAGGACAGCATACAGCTAACACACAGATATTCCAAAGGAACAGACAGGGCACAAAACTGGGGAAAAATGCTCCAGTTCACAAAACTGATTCTGTTTATCTTAAAATAATCAAGACCTTCCTCAAGTAAGAATAACGCCTAGCTACAGTTCCTGTATCTACTGCATTCAGAGGTGCAGGGGGAACACATCCCAGCAAAGCACTTTAAACATTATTATATTAAACAGTATAAACATTATTACATTAAACAGTTTAAACATTATTATATTAAACAGCACATTAAACAGTATTATATTCAAAACACCCATGGCAAACCAAGTCGCTCTCTTACTTGAGGTATAATTGAGATTTTCTTCCGCAAGTCATGGAGTCCCAGCTCTGATGTCAAGTACATATCAATCCAAATCCTTCCTTCAGGTTCTGCCAAGCGAAAGAGGGCTGCTATCAGAGAGCTTTTCCCAGCTCCGGTTCTTCCCACTATTCCAACCTAGGGAGCAAGCCAAGCCTGTACCATTAAACTGTGAGCTTTTCAGGAGAAATTAGTATGTCAAGCAACATTTTTACAGCACCATACGATTTGCAGTAGAACATGCACTAAATAAAACTTCTTTGCAATTAACATTCTTCCAAGAGGAAAAATCCTCTCCCCTTAAATCGGCCTGGATTCAGGTGACATTTGTATACATGACAATTTCTTGGATCATATTCAAAGGTGAATGATTTCCCCATAAAGTGTGGTGTCTTGTTGTGTAAACAATTTAAAGTGGCTCAATGCATACAGTAATGTCATTCAAGGCTGCTAATTTTTATACTGAACCTGGTTTGCTGGGTGATGTTAGGCAAATCATTTCATGCATGCATCTACTACTCAACCCCAAAAGGGACTCCCATGAAGTACTCTGGGAACAATGTACTCCCGATTTAAAAAACTGAGACTGATTTTGGTTAGTTATGGTTAAGGTGAAGTACTTTAAAGTAGCATGATTATAAACTGTATCCATACTTCAGACATCTTCAGCAAGCATTGAAACTACAAGGCCATGACATCAAGCTGAAATTCCTTTTCAAACAGAAGAAACAGCAAATAATAAAATCACAAAGATTCGGGGTTCTTTTTTCTCCCAAAGAAAAACTGGAAGACATACACAGTGTGAAAAAAAAAAATAAAGCTTTCAGAAAAAAGAGACAATGAAAAATACAGGATTGATAATTTTAATGACAAGGGGCTAAGATCAAGAAATATTTCTTCTATTTTAATTTTTTAAAATGTTATAGTCGGATAAAGGATTCTTAGAGAAAAACAGTGTACAGTAACCAACTGTATCAGAGAAGATAATGGGTGTAACCTTCTACACAGATCTGATCTGGCAGAATTTGTTATTTCCTGCATTCTGTTCTAATCCCTACATTCCCCCAACCCCCCCAAAAAAAAATCAGCACACTGAAAAAGTTCAGAGCAGTGCAACACAAAATTAATACGGGCTGGAGATTCTGATTTGATGGGGAAGGATTTATGAGAATTAAACATGTATAATATGGCTTGCTGAAGTGATTGGGGTGCAGAAAAGAGGAATAAAGATGAACACCTTCATGAGTGTACATACAGACACCAGAGGGCAATTACCTACTGCCTCAGACTCACATGTATGCAGCAATGCCTGCTGAAATGAAATTCAGCACAGGAAACTGCACCAAAGTGCAAGGAGAAACTTTCAATTAGAGACACTAAGTTCAGACAAAACAGCAGTGCCCACATTTGACAAAAAATACACAACACACTAAAAAAGTACACTTCAAGGAGCAACTTATGCTGCATAATCTAAAATATATTTTCTCCTTCTACATTCTGATTTAACAATTTCATCCAACAATTCATTATTGTACTACTGTACTATAAACTAATTAACATTTCTACAATGCTTTTTATTAAACAGACTAATTTAAGCAAATCTGTTACAATAAATGATCAAATGTTTTAGTACTCTAAATTGTATCAGTGAAACAACGGAAAAATAGTTCTGAATAGATAAACTGCAGCTCAGAAAGAAAGAGCTGAATAGAGAACACAGACAATCAGTTGTGAAAATGAAAGTTCAATTGTTCCTCTGCAAATGTCAATATAAAGTATTGTTTCAAAGATATAAAGAAAAAGCCATACAAAATACATTGATACTTAAAATAAAAATGCAGCTGCTCTGCATATTGTCAAAATCCCACTTTTGGTTTGGCATCAAATGAAAGGACTATGCTCTTCAACATTTAGAAGAATCTATTTGCATCTTTGGTCCAATTGACTACAGGCTGCTGAAAACTGACAGGAATTTGAAAGAGCTCTCAGTATACACATTATCCACTTTTGAATACATTTTATTCTTCACAAGCCCACACTCACAGCTAGTGCAAATACAGGAGCAGCCTGCAAATGGCAGTGGCACCTATCAGGAATCACAGGGCCAGGACTGTGCTGCCTGATACAAGCCCAGTGCACACACAGGAGTACACCTGCTACGCTGGGCTCATCATTACTCAAGTGTCACTTGTACTTCACAGCAGAGCTGCACAAAAAATGTGAGATTTACAGCATGTCAGCCACTCCACTGAAACTGCCCATGCCTTTGTTATCCCTCAGGCAGCCCTCCCTTTCGTCGTGGGAGCACAGCTGCCACGCCATAAATCTACATGTGCACCTTCCTGACTTTTCCATGTAGCCTGCAGACCCAGGAGCTGTCAGGAAAAGGTGCATTTAACAATATGTTAGCCAATAAGCATTCATGAGCTCCCTGAAACAAAGACTGTGTGTAAAACCCAATACTACACATATTAACCTTCCCCTGCTGCAGAGGAGGTTACACAGCAGTTTGTGTCTGCCTGATTTGTTTCTGCCAGACCACACTACTTCAGCAAAGATGTTTAAAACACAGGGTCCTTCCTGGCCTGCTTTGACTGTAGGGAAATACTGAATGCTGAGACAAAACAGATTAAAAGAGACTTTAGTGAGTGATCTGCTAGCAATCACCTCCCTCATTCTTACCATACCCACAGCTTCCCTAACTGGGCCCTGGGGTTGCTACAAGAAAAAATACAAGCACGCAGAAGCTTAAACTCATTCCTGCTGCCAGTGGCACCGCAGCCACCAGAAGTCTCTAAAAGCCAGGGGCCTAAACAGGCATAAGAGCTTTCAATGACAGCAGTATGGGCAGAATCCCCGACAGATCTAGAAACCTGGTTCTGAAGAAGATGCTTCTCCATAATTAAAACCAATGTGAGGAGGAGAGATGCTTGGGAGATTTATTTTACACAGTGGCAGCCTACTGCAGTATTGTGCAAAACATCATAGAAAGCAAACACAAAGTTCTTGGCAATAGTTTCAAGCTGGGCAAATTCAAGATGATGAAATCACAGCATAACTGCTCAGCAAAAATAAATACCCCCAGTCATCCCTCTGTCTCCTGCCCCCACCAAGGTGTGAGTCATGCACTGCTACTATCTCTTGCTTCCGTTTTCAATTTTATTCCTGTCTCTCACTGAGAAATCTAGGATTTCTTGTCTGTATTGGAGAGACTTGTAACAGCTAAGGAGACAGTCCACATGGCTCTTCTTCTCAAGAGATCATTTTTTACTCATTCACAGATAATTCCAGGAAATCACCTCAATGTAGCAAAGTCTGGTTGAATTTTTGTAACATGCACATTATAAAGGTCCACTTGAGGACATGAACGGTTTGGAATTGAATGGAAAAACATGTTAAAAAGAAGGCACAGGCAAGGATTGTAGAGTTGAACCACTCTCCTAGGGAAGACCTCCTAATCAAAAAAGTACACCTGCATTTGAAATGTAGCAAAGCACAAATTAACACTTCAGGGCTCTAATTTAATTTTGTCTGTGGGGGAGACCTTCCCTGCAGCAGTCTTTCAACAGGGATAGTGCCAAAATTGGGGAGGAGGAGTCAAATTTGCAGAGGAGCAAGAGTTTTATTTCTATGTTTCTTTTGGCTACCAATCTAATTAACAACAACAGTTAATTGCATTGGTTGCCAAAAGCAACTGAAATAAAATCCTAAATTCTGAAGTTATGCAACTGATTTGTATTTCTTTCTTCTATCTTCCATTCTGGACTCAGTGCAAGGGCATGTACATTCCTTATTTTCTATTGGTTTTGCTCACCTTGTCTCTTGACATACTCAATTCCAATTATGTTCCCTCTGTTGAAACCCCAATTTTCTAATGCAGCTCCATTTTCTTTGGATTTCAACAAACATTCTTGCCTTGGCTGGTATTTTCCATGTCTGCTACTTTCTGAAGAATCTCAGATTCTTTTTAAGCAAATTATCAGGTATGTTTAATCCTTTGTTTTGATAGACTGAAATATCATGTTCCCAGACAAATTCATGCTACACTTACATGAAATAAATAGGCTATTACTTCTGGTATTAAATATAACTAAGGGTTATTTTTAAAAGAACATTTACTATTTTCCTAACATACATGGATTTTAGAAATCATTTCTAGCATGCAGCTTCTTGCCAACTCATTATCTTGGCTTAATTTCTGTGAATATCCAAAGACAGCCACATACATACCTTTTCTTTTGGTTTAATTACAGCAGACAAATGTCTTAAAACCAATGGTCCATCTAGACTGTAAGTGAAGTTAACATTCTCAAATGCTATCATTCCTTGGTTAGGCCATTCTGGTGGTGGATGTTTGTTGGTCTCCCAAGGAGCTTCTTTTTCAAGTTCTGTGTACTCCATCACTCTTTCTACTGAGATCATCTAAGGCGAGGAAAGAAGACATAGATACATGAGCCTCATCCTATGCCATACTCTGCAAATACTGCCTGCATATAAAAATTTTTACCATGGAGATTCAATGCGAATTACTCTGTGTTTTTTTTTTTTTTTTTAACACAGGTAAGAGTATTTGGTGCCATTCTAGGCTTTCTTTATGCAATTAAAAAAGTGGAGAGAATGCATCGCATGTCCTACTACAGATCCAGATCTATCACGATACATAAAGCCATTCATAAGCATTTCTCATCAGTAGGATTAATTACAAACTTAAATACTGCAAAAGTTTTAAGAAAATTAAGCTATGAGAGTTGTCTGTCAGTCTTGACTAAGATGACACCAATCCATTGTGTGTTAGAAAGATAAAGCTAGAAATGAAACTGCCAGATTAACTACAGGCAGACACATGAATGAGTTTGACTCCTTGCTCTGCATAGGACAACCCAAAAAAAATCACACCATGTGCCTAAGAGCATTCTCCAAATGCTTCTTGAACTCTGGCAGACCTGATGCCATGTCCACTTCCCTGTGGAGCCTTTTCCAGTGTGCAACCACCCTCTGGGTGAAGAATCTTTTTCTAAAATTCAGCCTAAACCTCCCCCCACAGCTCCAGGCCAGTCCCTCAGTCCTGTCACTGGTCACCACAGAGAAGAGATCAGTGCCTGCCCCTCTTCTTTCCCTCACAAAGAAGCTGTAGACCACAACTCCCTTCAGTCTCCTCTTATCCAGGCTGAACAGCCCAAGTGACCTCAGCCACTCCTCATATGGGCTTTCCCTCCAGATCCTTCACCATCCTCATGATCCTCCTTTGGATGTGCTCCAACAGCTTCATTGTGTATTGTGCTGCCCAAAACTGCACACAGGATTGAAAACAAGGCTGCACCACCACTGAACAGAGTGTGACACTCACTGCCCTTGACCAGCTAGCGACAGAATGGAGTGAAATGTTCCTGCCTCCCACAGGTATATGGGAGGTATATATATATATCCAACAAGGGATTTTTGGTGGATGTCCACCCATTGAAGAAGTTAATGCTAATCATAGATCCATAAAATTATCAGCATTTCACACCAAAGCCAGGTTAATGAATGACCTTTCTCTTCCAAGGTATTTCACAGCCTCCAAGAAAGCTACACAGTACATGTGACACTCCCACAGACACTTCCAAAACATCCCCAATGGTATGAAAAAACCTGAAAGTTTTCTTCCCATTTCTCAGAAAATCTGTCACCAACCGTTTACTGGTGTGTGAAAAATGCACTGAAAAACCAATGTGGTAGCAAAAAAAAATTCCAACTTTGTTATTATCGTGACTCCTACTATCATTATAATATAATTAAGCATGGCTTTGTAACTTCTACAAAAGGACTACACATATTTCCTAGACTAAGTGCAGCAAACTATAATTACAAGTAACTTAAGCTGTCAACACAACAAAAAAAATCCCAGGTTTATGTTTAGCATGTTTTTCCTACAATCTGTTTTTCTTATGTATTATCTTGAGAAAGTAGACAGGCCAATTAGAACATGCTAGTAAATACTGTGAATTGGTCAAAGGCGTTTTATATGATATATTTTGGAAAACACACAACCTTGTCAGCTGAATATAAACAAATACTTTCACATTTGTGTTAACTTAGAATAAATTTAAAAGTTATAAGCCTTTGCTATGGAATAATAGGACTCTAAAAATGCCATGAGGGATATAAATAAAATTTTAAAATGCAGTAATAAATAACAATAAATTATAAATACCAAATATAAAAACATAATTTAAAATCTTCCTTATAGACAGGGATTAATTTATTGCAACTTTAGCAAGTTGCAATGCAATTGTCTACACTGTAACTAGACAGTCTCCTTTCTGCTGTAAAGGGAGATTGTAAAACCTCTCTTACTATGAAAGCAGGACAATCCCCAGACACAGTTCATCTTAATAAACATTCAGAATCAGTCAGACAAATCATAACCTAAAAGTAATTTTTCTTTATGACTGCAGAGTGGTGCCTCAATCGCTTGCAAAGGTATTAATACTCTGTGTTATTTAAGAAGAATCTCATCCTTAAAGCTTCATGTCACAAGCATGAAAGGAAACAGGAGGGGAAAAGGAAGAAACAAACATTACCAGGTTTTCAACTTCAGCACTCTGTCTAACACCCCACTGGAACGTTCCCATGAGGGTGATGGCATAGGAGAGCGCCAAACCAACCTGCCCCGCATTCAGAGCTGCACAAGAAAGGAAAATGAGGCTTGAATAGGTGCATTGTAATTACACAAAATCTCAGTTAAGTTCTCTTTCATGAGGTTACTTACATGATGGAAGCATCACAGCCAGAATTTTATTTGGTTATGCCCTGCTTGCTATCTGTGCAATGAGCAGCTCCAGGCAGAACAGCTGTTAGCAGCATTTCTGGGGTACATTCTGGACACATTTCGACAAGATAAACCAAATTCTCCTTGGCCTGGTGTTCATCTAAAAACTGAGGTTCAGTCTCAAGACGAAACTTACATAGATTTTTAGGGTCATCCCTGTCTGGCTGAGCATTAGTTAACTCTTCACTCTTTTTCTATGCAAATGAGGTAAGGCCCTCAACCTAAGCAAAAACTCTGTGTAAAATTATTTCAAAATTAGTTATGAAATTTACCTCAACTTTGTACTCTTATAAACAATCAGATAAAGTAAAAGGAGAGAATATTTCTTCCCCTGTTTATAAAAGCACTTACTGTGTTCAGTGGGCCTACTCGCACAAAATAAATGTATTCTGCCTGCCCCAATATTAAGCACGACTGTCCTCTGACTTACTTGAACTTTATCCTAACATAGTGCTATTGACTTTGAGAGAACTACTCTTTATCCAAAAGCAAGGGAAGATTCAGGACCATTGTTTTGACTTGTCTTTTTGCATGCTAGTAACATCAAACCTAGCTCAAAATTTGTGGAGTTGTGCAGCACAGTGTGTTCAAATTTTAAAATACACATGCACATATAAAACTTATCCAAAGAAAAAAGAAAAGAAACAAAACCAGC
Organism: Ammospiza caudacuta; assembly: GCF_027887145.1. Classification (NCBI taxonomy): domain Eukaryota; kingdom Metazoa; phylum Chordata; class Aves; order Passeriformes; family Passerellidae; genus Ammospiza; species Ammospiza caudacuta. The sequence continues at coordinate 79,950,782 of NC_080594.1, forward strand.
AAATTAGCACTAATTTTCATGTCCAAGATAATTACTTCTTCCTTCATGTTTTAGATGACTATCTCATTCTAGCACATCTAACCCAATTACATCCCGGATGATGCATACACTAATGACAGTTCATGAGTGACAGTGAACATAAAATGTATTATTATGAGGCAATTTTCTTTCTGGAACTGGCCTATCCCACTGATCCAAGATACGAGAAGAGTATCCCTAGGAACTTTAGCTTGCCTTTTGACCTACTGTGCCACGTGCAGAAAGGAAAAAGATTGTTAAGAAGCAGCTCCGTGGGTGTTTCAATATAAAAAGCAAAGCCCTGTAGGCCCAAAAGAGAAAGACAAAGGTAGGGAAAAAGAAGATTTATTTCTTGTTATTGCTCTGAAAGCCAGAATCTCAAAAGTGAGGAGTACAGAAGAGCACGTTTGTTTGCACACTTGGGGATGATGACAGATGTAATGCCTCAGCCCGGAAGATGTCTGAACTGCCTCCAGGATTTGCAGGAAAGCAGATCCAGCCCCAATGCCCTAGACTAAGGAAGAGATCATGATCTAGAAAGAAATATTTAACTTAATTACAGCCTTAAAACAATTAGAGACAGCAACATATGAAAAAGAATTAGGCATTACTATACATGGTAATTACTGGGTGAACTTTTTCTAACATCTGTACTTACTGTTGGCGAGAAGCAGGGAACCAAAAGCAACCACTATAACAAAAATGGCACAGATGGCATCCAGACGCACAGCAAACCACCTTGAGGTTGTCAAGAAGAGAAACCAGGCCTCTAAAGTGTATTTTACAAAGACATAAAACCAGTGGATTATTAGAAAACTAAGCTGCATAATTATGACTAAATTTATTCATGTTAATAATACAAATTGTCAAAAAACCCCAACGTCACCATCTTCAAGTGCTGTCTGCATGGACATCAGGCTACTGACCAGTTTTCCTGAAATTGTCTAATTTAGTTTTCACACCAGTAGCAACCACAATAGGAAGAGAAAGAAAAACAGTCAAAGCTCGGAGCATGGTCCACTTATTCAAAATGGAAGCCTCTTCCCAACTCCAGTGGACTCAACAGTCTTATACAAAAAGCAGAAGTACAACTGCATTTATTGTAGCTGGACTAGAGTCTACAGGCTTTTAGCTAGAACATGTCACAACACAACTGTCAGAGCCAAGTTCTTAGAAGGCAGCTGCAGCTGGTTAAGCTCCTGTAGGAGCTACTCAATACAGGCAGTGCAGCTACACAGAGGTATTCAGGTTATTAGATGCACATTTTTACATTTGGGAAAGCTCACAGGTGGACATCTCCACTTTGCACTCACTCAGGTGTTGACAATTTGGTACTAAGTTCCATCCCAGGTAGATATGCTACAGTACAAGGTACAAGAGACAGCACAAAAAGACACTGCAATACAGAGGGCAAAGTGAATCCAAGGCCAAAACCAGAAGCAAAGTAGCCATGAGGACTACTCAGAGGAATTGCACTCAGAGGAATTGTTCCAGCTGCTACCAAGTCACAGCAGAAGCTTACCATTCCAACCCCTTCTGCCTTGCTTGCCACTACTCCCTGCTAAAGATCACTGCAGTTTCAACTCTTCAGTGTTCTTTAGCCTAGTGCTAGGAACAATTCAGACTAAAAAAATTCTCCCTTCTGGGAGATTGAGAGGAGATAAGTGTGGTTTTAAGCCTGATCATCAACAGCCAGATTATGGAGCTTTTGCTCCATTGATCCTAACTGTCCAGGGAGGTGTGTTATACTGCCAGCTTGAGATGGATCATTTTCCAACCTCTCTATGCAACAAGGGTCACTGTGCATAACGAAAGGAATCTGACAGTCACAGGAACTAATAAAGACTCATTGTGGTCTGATGACTCATGGGCTTGCTTATAGAGATGGGCACTGGCAGGAAGGAAACTTGGTTTTGGTCAAATGTCAGCATGCCTTTTAGATGTTTTTTATCTAAAATTTATTTAATACTCCATTCATAGGCATTCTTCAAAGGGGTTCAAAGCAAATGTCCTGAGTCCTAGGCTCAGGCCTAAATAGAGAGGAAGACACTACTCCAGCCAAAAGTGCTAAACAAAACCATCACTGGCTGGGAGAGTCTTCTGCAATGCAGGAAAGAATTTAAAACTCTTTAGGAGACTAAAAAATCCAGGACTCCAACTTTGTGAGCTGCTATGAAACGTATTCTCTCACATCAGCTACTGCTTGCTCACATTTACTATTGAAGAACTATCCAATGTGAAAACAACTTCAGGAAATCTCTAGTTCAGCCTCCTGCTCAAGCACAGTCAGGTCAGACGTCACACCATGTTGCTCCATGCTTTGTGCAGTTTGAGTCTTGAAATCTATACAGATGAAGCCTGCACCTCTGGGCAATCCTTGCCTCTGCTTGACTGTGCTCACAGTGAAATAGCTTTTCCTTGAATTCAGGTTAAAAATCTCGTTACAACTTACACTCAAGGTGGTGCTCCTACCACTACGTACCATGGTGAGAAACCTGTGTTTATGGCATCCTTGCAGGCACTGGAAGGTAGCTATTAAATCCTCTGTATTCTGTGAACTGAACAAGCCCAGTACCCTCCCCACAAGGAAACCTCTCCTGTTAATACCCTAACTATCTTCGTGGCCCCTCCAGGGAGCTCACTCCAGTTTGTCAGAACGTCTCCCAGAGCTGGCAGTCCACGAGTGCATGCAGTACTCCCAGGGTGGCTAGCAAGTCTGGAGGGAGACAACCACTTCCCTCCTTCCCCTGGCTATGCTCCTGTTAGCACAGCCCAGAGGGTGCTGGCCTCCTTTGCTGTCCAGGCACACATTCCCTGTGAGCACCAAAAACCACAGACACTTTAAGCCAGCTGGTGTGTCCCAAAGGCTTGGGGGGAAAGTCACCAAGATGAAGAGTGTAGGTATACAGAAGAGTGTGACTATAAGCACTGAAGCTTGACCTCAAAAACAGGTTCATGATCTGCCCATGAAGGGTATTATTGACAGTTTTGTTCGGGAGATGCACAAAACTGACTGAAAAATGGAAGTGTTTTTATGTTCCCTGGATCTGACCTCAAAATACAGAAAAATATTTCTCTTAAATGTCATGGTCCTCTTTGTATAGTGAAACTTCTATATGCAGTTTATTTCCTAAAGATGTCTTTTATAGAAAACTAAACCACAACTTTGTCTTCCCTCGCTATCAGGTATTGTAACACTGATTTGGTCACATAACTAGCAAGTATAAAATATTAAAAATGGGAAATTCAAGGCTAGAGGTTCCTCCCTGGAAGATGCACTACACCAGTCACAAGTCACTGGGCTCAACATGGTCAGTGTGTATGATGCTACAACTGTGATAAGCTGTACTTCAGAAAGGATCAGCTGGTCTTGTCTGAAACCTCATAAATCTATAAATTACAAAACAGCAATCAAATATACTTGTATGCCTTACAGCGGAGGAAAGTCACAATGTTACCTAACAAACACCAAACTGAAAACTGAAAACTTGCATTCTGCTATATCTTGAAGAACACTGCAATAGAGAACATTTAAATAACAGAAGTCAAAGAATGACAGTCCAAACCTGAATTATATTACTTATGCTTGCAGAAAACTAATATTTCACACCTTCCAATTACGTTAATTCCATAGTTTACATTTAAGCCCTGAAAACTACTCAAAGTAAAAAATAAGTTACATTTATGAAAATTTCCCAAGATTATTTATACCATTCCAAGCACACTACTTAGTATCAAATGCTTCATAATATAGTTTGTTTCCTCCACATCTCTCTCCATCCTCCCCCTACCGTTCCTTTTCTTAAAGATGGAATTCAGGAAAATGTTAAAAATTACTCTTTAAGTATTCTTATCAGGCATACTTTCAAATGTTTATCTTATACATTGTTAAAATATATGCATGGGTATTCTAAATTATATTACAGCCCAAAGTAAACTCTCTAAATCTAGACAGATAATGTTTTTGTTCTAATACAGGAATTTTACCCTAAAGAGACAAATGCACAGCTCCTACTGATTTTAATGCACATTATATACATGTCGCTGAGGGCATAAGATATTTCCCTCCTACCGTGCAAAGTATTTGATTTTTCACATCAACTCATCACAAACCTGAGTGGAGGTCTTGGTGTGCATCAAATAATTTTTGAAATCTTTCCTCAGCTTTCAAAGCCCGAATAGTCCAAAGCCCCTGGAGGGATGACGACAAGTGGGAGAACACTGGACTTCGAGCTACAAAGGGAAATGAGAGTTGAGTTAACTTAACAATAGATGAAGGACAACATTTAATTCTTCTTGTACCACACTAATCTTTAATCCTACCACTTTATATTTAAGCATACAAACTACTCTACTGCATCTTTTGAGAATAAATATGCACTATCTTTAACTGATGTTCTCTTACTCAATTAGAATCAGTCAGACAGCCAGGCAGATTAATTTATACAAAAATGTCTTACATTTTTAACAATAGCTGTCACTGTAGAAATTCTTTGGGTTTTATTAATGACATTAGGCACCCATGTTTGTTATTCATAATGCTTAATATTCCATATCATAGTCAAGCTAAAGTCAGGCACAGGAGTCAGATAAGGTCAGAAATACCATTAATATATGCATGCAAGGTCCCAAAGACCAGCAGCTTAGCATATTGTTAACTGGCTTTATTTACAGATAGTTAGCTGACATACCCTAGGTTTATCATTATGCAAAACAGGAGTTAAGCATGTAATTCACTAGTTGAGAATCAAGGCAATAAGGAAGTTTTTTGCATAGCAAAAGAAAAAAAAATTCTTTGATGGACTGTCTATAAAATACTAGCATTTCACATAATAATAAGTAGGGTTCAAACTAACATTAAGTCCCACCAAGCTACATACTTGTGGATTCTAGACGTTTAATATCTCTTGAAGTGTCTAAGAAATATCGTCGAAGAAAAATGAAAAGAATAAATAGTGGAATTAAGGGGATGAGCATCCAAGGAATCACTGCCACAGCCACAGCCACCACACCACAAATCTGTAGGAGAGTCTGGAGCACAATAGAAACAAAATAAAAAACTCTTTGCCAGAAGAATTTAATTTAGAACAAGTATAAAACTATTTAACACTATTGAAACATTTAAATATTTAAACATAACTACCACATTTAAGAGCGGATGCATTGTATAACATATGAGCAACATCTATTTTTAAGCAACTTGGAAAATTTACTGTAATATCTAAATTGACTATTTTTCTGGTTTATGGCTTTCTTACACATTATTTGTTCTTTAAAGTAAGTCTTTACAAAGCTGGTTGACTGAAAATTAGTGTCTTTCTTGGTAGACTATTTTGTGACTGCTGTAATAAAGTAATAAATGATCAATGTAACAGACAACTAATCTTTAACGGATCCTAGTTATTTGGTGAATCAAGGACATGTTTTTTCACTCCTGCTAAGGAGAAACTGGTGAAAAACTGGCTTTCAACCTGAGTTGAAAGACTTGACACTCGGAAGAGAGACTTTCTACATAGGCTTGCAATGTTTTCCTGAACACAGCATTGTCCCATTTAGAAAGAAAACTCAGGACAGGAGAAAGTGGGCTTTCTCTTCTCAAAGGATTGCAATGTGAAATGCTACAAATAAGAAGGAAATGTTACACACTGCAAAAAGTGTCATAAAACGCTTGTTTCACCAGGTTTACTAGAGTGTAATGTAACAGGTGAGGTAACTTGACTTTACTCTCAGAAAACTAGATATAATGAGGAAAACTCTGTTGCTTAGGACAGGGGATCCTCGCCCAACTTTCTGAATTAAATCCTCCATTTCCTTCCGACCCCTTCACATCTTCCATCAAACTATCAGTTTGAATATACAGTCAAAACCATCATCTGCACATAAACTTCTTGCAGAACCCAGCTGTACATGAATGAATGTATGGTAGGAGTCCCAGTATATTATAATTAGGATGTGCCCATTTGTTCCTCAAAAAGGGGGGAAAAAACCCAACCCATACAAAAATATGTACATACAAAAAACCCATACAGTACCAAAACCAGACAACTGAAATCCTAGCTCAAGATTAAATTCCTGTATTGTTCTCATTAATATATTCCTTAGCAATGACAATATTTTCCAAAGATTTTTCATTTTATGGACTGCACAGCAGCCACCTTCTTCATCACGTCATACAACACAGAATGGATTCCAGCTAAATTTTGTGGCTGCCTGATTTTTAGGTTTCAAAAATGCATTAGTGACCACTGGGTACTAGCAATGCTTGTCTTGGAGTAAAAATGCTTCCATCCCTTCAACTTTTCCAACTCAGTGCTCATATAAGCAACACATCAGCAAAGGCAGGTACTAGAGATCTACCTGGGTTTTCAAACACTTTCAGTGGAAGTGTCTATGACACACTGCATTTCCTCCTTCCTACTGCACTTCTGGTAGCACACCAAGGTCAAAAATAAGTACAACCTTCACCCGTAAATTTGCTTTTTTTTCCTTTAGGCTTCTCTGCCTTTACCCTAATTTGACCTGACCAAAGAGCAAACCCACACACCTTACACATTACAACTGCATGAGTCAGCTCTAGGCTTAGAGGTCTTAGCTCATGAAAGAAGATTTATCAGTGTTACAGCCCCCCATCTCATAGATCCTGAAAGCACATTTTAGGGCCTCATAACCCTATTAAGGAAAATTCTAAAAGGTAGGCATGGGAAAGGAGCTCTGGAGGAAGTTGCATTACCACTACACTGCTCATCTGCAGGTTAAGGTGTTGATAGCATCATGTTGTTTGACCTTCTAGATACACACAGCAGATGACAAACATTTTACCTAGATTTCATCAGGAGGAGGCAAGGTGGCAATAAGAGTGCACGTTGTTTCACCTGGATCAATTATGCACATGGCTGCGTCAGCACAAAGCACAACAAAGCACCCTGGGCTCCTCACCAGCACTGCCATCAGCCCTTCTCTACCTTCTACTTTTCTGGCATTCTTTAGAGCCCTGTAAACATATTTCCTTTTTATTGTAGGGTAAGGAGAAAGGACATAAAGATTCCTGACCTCCTACAAATCTTCTCCTGTTCTAGATCTCAGTTTTTCTTAGTAATGCTCATTATCTCTGCCAAGTCTGCCAGCCATCCACACACTGGCAAGTTTTTAAAGGTTCCCTCACTTCCATCCTTACCAGCAGAGACTGAAGTCCATTTCTTCCTTCCTGTTCCAAACTCACTCCTGAAACTGCCCAATACATCTGCTGCCTTCTCTCTCCATCCCTTCCTAGACAGTCACAAAAAAGCTGTTTCTGAAGTACACAGTCTGTTCGTAACATCAGCCGCAAATATGAAGTCAAATGTTGAGGAGAGCTGCTTCAAGGAAAAGGATTCTGAGGAAAACAAATGCCTCTTAATAAAAAACAAAGATGCCAAACTGAAGTTTAGTGATGATAATCTACAATATGTTGCAAAGTGCCAGTGGGGGTGGGAGTGGGAGTAGAACTATTAAGATCCAGCTCGTGTAAACAAAGCCTTGCTATGGCAGAAATACAGGGAAGGAAAAGATGGTTAGGATGACTAAAGTAAAACTCTGACACCGCCTTTGGAAGGAATTTTAGATGAGCCTGCACCACCTTATCATTATAAAAATTTATGATAGGGTGGATCAGTCATGTGTGTTCTTTTTTTTGGAAACCAAACTTGCATATAAATTAACTCCTAATGAAGTAGTCTGGAAGCCAGACACAACCATTTGCAGACTGTAATCATGTAGTCACTGCGTGAGGTAAGGCAAAGGTTCTAGCTCCTGAATTTCACAAGAGACAACCAACCTTTGCAGCTGGAGACCGCCCCAGCTTCACTGTGTGCAGGCTGCAGGACCCAAGATAATCAGCAGGGTGACAATAATGGTGACATGAGTGTCTGGTGTCTCCTCTCTGGAGACAAACAGCAAGAAACACTCAGGACTGGGTATCTAGACTTCTCATGGAAGAATCAGCTTACAATGGAAAGTTGCATCAAAAGTCCAAGATTGTCCTACATAAAAGAAATATGGTCTACAAACCCAGCACCTTTTAATGTATTTCTTAATTTTAACTTTCAAAATGTAATGACTGTGTAGAAAGTAATAGTTAAACTGAAAAAAGAAGAAAAGCAACCAAAACAAAAACACAGGAGCTGATGAATTACATTTTACAGCTATCTTCACAGTATTTGAAACAAGGCCACCTTGCACAAAAGGAACAGACGCACTGGCTACCAAGACAAAAAAAAGACCTGGATAGTTTCAGGAAAAGACCATCACTTCCAAATGGAGACATGGTGACCAATGTCCACTTTCAAATTTGCTTCCATTTCCCTGGAGAAAGATGAATCTCCCACACACAGCCAGCACACAGTCTATACCTAGAGTACAGAAAAGCACATGTTGTTTCTGTTGGGAGTTATCCTCTTGCTTACAAGAGTCCTGAGAGATTTCCCTCATGATTTGGTCAGTCACTCCATTTATTGTGGCTTTTTTTTTTTGCTTAAAAATCTCCTCTTTTACTGCAGCAGGCATACCCGACTATAACCCTCTGTGGAAATGAGTGCTCTGATCAGCACGTTCACTTGTGAAACATGCTTTCCCTTCACCATCTGATGACCTACTTCTCCATTATTCTTGCAGGTGCTGAGAGTGGTATTCTGGAGTTTCTATCTCAAACAGGTCTTGATCTAGGAGCAGCAGGTATTTCTGTACCACAAGTACAGAGCAGAAAAACATGGTACAGGACCTACTACCACAGGAACCACATTATTCTGGACGTGCAGTTGTTGATCTGGCAGGATCACCCATCAATGAGAGGAGCCCAGGGGATGGGATTTGAGACTTGGAAACCTCATTGTGGGAGTCCAGATGTGGTTTACATAGCGAAACTTCTGTCCTAGTTTAACAGCTTAGTAGTGATGAACAGAATAGTAAAATTGTTCAGATTGGAAAAGACACTAAGATCATAGAGTCCAATCCTTAATGCAGCACTACCAAGTCCCCTACTACACCATGTCCTTAAGCATGGTCTGTGCATCTTTGGAACACGTCCAAGGATGGTAGTAACTTCCTCTAACCTTTAGGTGCATACCTAAAGACCCTGTGGTTTAGTATTTTGCTACAATCCACTAACTGTATTTACTTGATGCCCTCTGACTACAGCAAAGTAAACATCTAAAGACCATCAAGGCTCAATTTTGATGACTGAATCTACAGTCAAATCCCACGCAAGAACTGCAGCACTCCAGGACTGGTTTTACCAATATTTAAGCAGAAGCCAAGAACACCTACTCAGCCCCAATTCCGAAATGCTACTCCCTGGGCCTCAATATACACTCCCAAGGATTATATTAGCCCACGGAACTGCCACAAAGCCATACTAATTTAATAATAGCAAAGGCACATGTCCTCAACTTCAGTTTGAACCTTCACTGCATTAACTTTAGGCACTCTCAGTCAGGCTGTGCTGTCTGAAGTAAAGCCACGTCAAGAAACTACAAAACCCCACTCTGTTCGTACTTGCATTGGCATTACCCTTCCTCCTCCTTCTCCCCTACCCCTAACAGAAATTATTTCCTTGTTGACTCCGCCAAATAACTGCATGTACAATCAATCCTTAATCCAATTCTGACATTTTCTTTATCCTTGAATGCTTTTTTTTTTCCCCCTCCGAACAGACTTTTTCAAGCCAGACTGTCAGGACTGACTGACCTGCATCTCTGTTAAAGAAAAACTGCACAGGTGGCTGGTTACACTGGGACACCAGAAGACAAGTTTCCCTGGGAAGACGACATTGCAATGAGAAGATCAGAGTGATAAACACTCTACTCAAGTCAGTTCCACCCAGAACCACAGTGTAGATTTTCTGCATTTTTCCCCTTTATTACAAAAAGCCACAGGAAACATTCAAAGAAAAACTAGCACCTAAACAATTCTACTTCATTTTACTCACTTAAAGCAGCTGAGTTGAGGTGAGTTTGTCTTCAAGCTACTTTTTAAATAAAATTTATGGCTTTTCTTTTGGAACAGGTTAAAAATAAGTATATATGGTTGTTTATACTATTACTTGCATCAAACTGTCAGGAACACATTCGTCTTCAGCAAAAATTCAATGAAGTACAGGAGAACACATGGGATATACAATATTTAGGTGGCATCTCTGACAATGTCCTTTTCTGAAGCAACCAAGGACAGCAATCTTTGACAGGAATGACAGCTCTCAACCAGTGTTAATTCAGCTTTAGGAAAATGTGCATCCTTGAGAAAATATGGAATTTAAAGACCATGACAACCAATGCACTGAAAGGGGGAAAAAAGACACAGCTGGATAAGAAATGAAAATTATAATTTCAGATAAATTGAATGAAGAACGTAAGAACTAAATACTGCCAGCTCTAAAAGCTCCAAAAAGAGCAAGTTCATCTTATGTCCTGCGAGATGTTCTCATCTCTTCTCAATCCTGCTATTTGCAACTAGTCAACAAGAGGTTACTGAACTAAATCAGTATGTCACTGCAAATAGGCTGAATACATTTGCCAGAAATGTATACAAAATTTCCAATCACATCCTTAATGCTAGCACCTCCTATTTGTTCATCTCTACAAGACAGTCCTTCTGGATCACTGTTTTTCCAAGTGAACGAGCATATACTGAGCTCCTCAGGGCAAATGTTTTCTGTGCCACCAACATACTCATTCATTTGACTTGGCACGCATTTTGTCATTAAGTGAGAAGCCTTAATATTTGTTTGAGGTCACAGCAAACTGTGTGCAATTGTTCTTTAACAAGTGACCTTATAATAAAAAGGGTGTTTTCTTTAATACATTGGCACCACCACCACCACTCTCATATTCAAACAGTATCCTATCATCAGAAAACTCTTACCCTACAAGAAGGGATAGAAATAGATTCTCTGGGCACCCTGGGCCAAGAGGCTTAAGTGTCTCATGCAGAACTTGACTGTAACAGCAGTTTTCAGAAATCACAGTGTGTACATGGTCTGAGACTTCCAGATACCATACTTTAGAAACAGACACATAACCAAGCTCTGAACTTGTGATTCTGACAGACACTTGAAACACTCATCCCTTAAAACTTTGCACTATATTCCTACAACATATAGAGGTTATCTTCTTTCTAAAAATGAACTATCTTCTATCATGAAAGAAGTTTTTTTGCCAGTGATCTTAGGCCATGGTAGTAAGTTACTTCCAGCTAATACAGGTTTTCCATGGCTGTAGCTTTGGCTTTTATCAGAGCATGCAGCTCCAGCTCATACCCACTGTACAGGGAAACCAATACTGTCATACACAAAATGACAGTGCCAATAGCCATTCTTGTAAATGGCTGTGGACAATATATTTCTGTATTTATAAGCAGCAGAATCTTGAACAGGATCTTCGATATTCTGAAGTGCTCCTTGTTTACTGCCCCTTGTGCCCCCTAAGCACACCTGCACAGAAGTGTTCTCAGTGATTTGGGCAGCAAGTCACAACTTTGCAATGAGGATCTATGGAAAAGTGAGAGGTTTTCCTGAAGTCAAGGAGTTAGTTAAAACTTTACTGTGATTTCCTCATATGAATAATATAAAGAGTTAATATGCTTTTGCTGTTTGTCACTTCTCCTGTGAACAGGCCTTGGCTATATTCTTATATTGCTCTTTTCCCAAGGGACAAAAAGTGCACACATAAGAACTATTCACATAAACTATAGGGGTCTTCATACCATGAAAAATACCATTTTTCTTCCTGTGAAACACCTCAGATGTCGAGCACAACTTTACATGGTAGCTTGAGGAAACAGCATTAATCAGTGAGTGTAGCACATGCACACATACATGCTTTGCTTTCTCGACAGCTCTTGCCAGAACCTGCCTGAAACACTACAGAAAAATGTCTGGTATCACCCAACATTCCCAGAGTTACTCCTCAGGTAGCAGAAAGCATCCATTTTCAATCATATTAATTTAGAGGCATTGTGCCTCCAATATCCACCCCCATTGCCAAGTGTGGTCGCTTCGTTGGCTGTTGCATTTGCTTTTAAGATTCCCAGAAAAATGCATTTTTGCATCTCCTCTGTCAGTCCTTGCTGTTGAGTAACTGACATTTTTAAAGGAAAATGAAGAATGGTTTGATGATTTTTGCTCCCCTCCTACCTCTTAGGAGTAATTTCCTTGATGTTTCCCCAGCTACAAAAGCCCAAGACAGCCCTAATGAGCACAGAGCCTTATGAAATCAAAATATCAGATTGAACAAAGGGTATTTTACTCCTTAGTACTGCTACAAGTGGTGTATTTTCCATTTTGTCCTTTATTCACACGTTTAGCACTTTACCAGCAGAGGCTGATTCACTGATTTTTGTCTTAGTTTTATCCCACTCAAAAAACCCCTTTTGAAAGCAGATGTTATTTCAGTGAAAATTACGGAGAACATATACATAGAATGAAAACAAGAAAAACCCCAAAAATCTCACTGTTTTCAGGCTATTAGGATGCAGCAGGCAGATCTTACAGGCCAACACAAAATAATGCAAAACATGCATAGTAGAAGGACTGGGAAAAGTTAGGCTGGGAAAAGTTAGGCTGTTTGACACCATGAGTACAAAACTGTGAGTGCTGGGGTACTAAACAGGGAAAGGATAACAAAAAGCAGCTCATGCCTTCCACAAACAGCATCTCATATTGCTGCTGCTGGAGAAAAACCACTGTGTTAGACCAGTGTATCAGACAGACCACTAATGGCATTAGTTCATGTTCTTATGGTCTAGTCCATTCATTGACTTGCTGAAATACTGCCCCCTCTTCCTGTGTGACGAATCCCTCTGAGCTAACAATGATGTTAGCACCTTTTCACCCATGTAATGCACTTTTTTTTTTCAGTTCTTTAAAATGTTTAGCAAAACTCTGCTTATCACAGACACTGCCACCCCACATGTCACCGTTTTGCAAACTTTGTTTTTGAGCCCTGTACTTTCCTGCCTCAGCTCTCTTATTCCTCATGGCCATAATGCCAGAGCAGCTGTGCACTCCCCCAGAGAATACCTCATTTTCAACTGCATGACCTTTTCTGCTCAGCCAAGTCTAACTTCCACCAGAAGTTAATTCTGGGTCTTTCAACAACTTTAAAAGCTTTGTGCTACTTTCAAACTGTGGGTTCTTCTGTTAAAGAGAGCATCAATTCCTCAGTAACACAGCTCTTCTACCTTACAGCAACTACAAGCTTTTAAGCATTTTATTGTTGTTCTTGCTATTTAGAAATACACTATTCATGTATTTATTTTTAGGTGGAATGAAAAACTACTCATAATTCCGTAAACACCACAACAGCCTCTCTGCCACAGTTAAATGAAAACTATGAAAAATCTTAAGGACTACAGCATCAGCTATCCTAAGAAATAAAACTACCTTCTTTTTCCCTCAGATCACACACTCTTTCACAGGAGATATGGAAAAAATGCTTTCTAACCTGTCCCTGACATTTTTCCACTTAACTTCCCCAGAGCTTTGCCACTTTGATAGGGCTATAAAATACTACTTTCCTGTTCAAAACAAACTCCTGACTCATAATTTTTGAGTACTACATGATATCTAGTGATCACCCATCTCCAAAAAGTTTAACAGTGGTCTGATGCTTTCGGCAGATTTAAACTAATCAGCACCAGCCTCACTCCACCACCAGCAGGTTTCACCCAGTCCAGCTGCTCTGTGCATGTCCAGAAACCAGTGAGTAAAGAGAAATTCCTTGGCAGAGAATAAACATCATTTACAGTCATAAGTGTGTGCTCATTCTTTATGTGTTACAAATATGCAGCAAACCATCAGGAAGGTTTTTCAGAAGGTTTATTTATCACAAACCATCAACAAGGGCACACTTATGAAAGTAACTGATAGTTAAGTTTGATCTGATCCCAAAATCCACACTATTAGTGGGAAAATTGAAAAATTGGTTTTTGACAGTATTATGTTGAGATTGACAGAAGGGTGGACATTTGAACCAACTACCAAATCCAGCAGTTTTACAAGAAGACCTAGGCCCTTTATTTTAGCATATTAGTGACATTCATAACAAGAGAGCTCTGTTATTTAAACATTAGACTGATTTTAAAAACCATTAAGAAAATTATTTAGGGATGTGATTGTGAAAGAAAATAAAATAGCTCAGCATCCTATTCTTCTACTGTGCAGGAATAGACATTATTAAGCCCTTGAAAGAGCCTAAATACACAGACTTTTCTATTTCCTGAGTACAATCCAAATGAATCAATTTATTTTAAACAGTACAAAAATGTCCTTTAATGTAGATGTAATAAAAAGATGTAATAAAAAGACATATGACATTCAGTTATCACCTGAACTCTCATCTTTTGTCATACAGAACTGCCCACACTGCAGTCTCCTCTACCTTTTGACAAACAAACTCATCTGGAATTTTCAAAACAGCTGCACAGTTCACCAAGTAGCCACAGTATCAGCTCCAGCAAGAAAAATGTTCTTATATTGTGCAGATGCACACATCACCCTGGCAGAACATTTCTGTGAGATGAAGGCTTTATTTTTGCTAAAGATAATTCCTTGTCCTACATGTTTGTTTTGGGCATAAATATGCACAATGATTTAACACACAACACACAAGTGTCAGCAACATGGCTCAGTAATTCAAATTACCTCCAAGTTTCTCCTTCCTTCTTGAATCAAAAGTGAAATCTCCAATCCTTTTGCCGAACAGTGAAATCCTAATTTGTTTGTAAGGAGACATTGTCCTATCTATAGTATATCAGTAGTTAAAGGCAATCTAGAAGATTTGTACTTATCACCATTTGGAACAGGATTGTTACACTCTGTGACTGACAGCAGAATTAAAATATTTCTGGCTACTGTAAAGTGTTAGAAATGTTAATGATTTTCAGAAGTCTTAAAACTAATCACCAGTCTGAGACACAGAAATGATAGGTTGTGATAATGCTTACAAAGTCAGGGAAATACTAATAAACCTGTAAAAACCTATAACCTATAAAATACATATAAAATACCTATAAAATAATAATAAGAATTCCCACTCTAGCTCTAAAAACATCAGTAGTATATACACAAAGAAAGACAAAAAAGAAA
This sequence comes from Ammospiza caudacuta, assembly GCF_027887145.1. NCBI lineage: Eukaryota > Metazoa > Chordata > Aves > Passeriformes > Passerellidae > Ammospiza > Ammospiza caudacuta. Next base: position 79,965,915 of record NC_080594.1, read on the forward strand.
AGGAGAAAACTACAGAAAATAATTTCACTTGCATACATAAATACACTTAGAGAAAATTTCTTTGCGTTCTCTCATTAAAAGAAAAGCAAATGAGAAAATACCTTCCAATAGATATGAACATCCCCAAATGAACAGAATCTCTTTCTGCAACTTTTACAAATTCCACCTTAACCAAAGTGGGGAAATTTCCAAACCACACAGAACAGTGGGAACATCACTGGACTGCCACACAACTATCCTGCTTTCTATTATGTGAAAATATATAGAAAGCAATCTGATAAAGAAAACACAGAAGCCCATTTGGAGAAGGGATTATTTAAACCTGACTGTAATTTTGTATTTACAGGTTCTAACTATCAAAATACTGCAAGAACAAGTAACACTAAACCTCAATCTGTTCAAATGTTAGAGAAATTAGGATAAAGACTGCACCTCGCAATGCTCTAGAAAAAGACAGAATTCCACTAATTGAAAGCTATTTTTCAGAGCACTATATTCAAACCACTTGTATTCCAAAAATGAGAAAATGAAAGGAGCCCAGTACAAAACTTTGACCTATTTTTACCACATAAATGCAGAAGTGCAAAAACCAAAAGGAAATGAGTTAAAAAAAAAAACAAGAAAAGCAGTAAAGGAGGCAAGAGGACAAGAAGGTAATGACACCACATGTTCAGTATTATTTTACCTTCCTTCTCGTGTCAGATAAAGTGTTGCACTTTCAAATTTTATTAATACCACGTAAATAAACACCATAAAATATTAAAGCATTTACATTATGTTCCTACACAAATTATTTTGTTACAGTAGTGATCTCTGCTGCCTCGACACTAATGTGGTGACAACTGAATGCATATCTATTATTAAAAAAATTCTACAAATGAACATAAGTAGGAGAAAAAATTTAAAAAAAAAAGGAAGGGGTGAGGCAAAGGCATAGGCTGGGGATACATAGCCACTATAGTGAGAACAGACCATAGCTTTCCATGGAAAACTGAGGTCCATGTATAAACAGGAATTCACCCACTAGCAGTGACTCCAGATTTCACATAATTTATTCTGTACACACACCACCAATCTGAGTAAATATTCAGTCTGTAGGATGCAAGATACTCACCCTTCCATTCAAAGGAATGTGATGACAGGTACAAAATAAAGAACAGCAATAGCTTTGGCATAGATTATCTCCCACTGCTCGTCACCATCAACAAGACTAATTGGCTACTGAGATTTAACAATCAAGACATTCAAGGACAGAGAAGAAAAGGTCAATAAAAAACTGCATTATTTAGACAAGTGTCTGTGCTAAACTCACAGCTTCTGCATGTTGGTCTTGGGGACACAATTGCAACCCAAGCCTCCTCTTCCTGCACTACTTCCCATCCCTTTTATTTGTTTGCTTGCTTGTCTTTAACAAGACAGTGGGGCTAATTAAAAAAAAAAAATAGGATCTTATTGCAATGATAATTTTAACCTTTTCTGAAACTACAGCTCAAAAGCTACCAATGAAAAAATATATACCCCTATTACTTTTTTCTTAGGTTTTAACTGGTCTTTCATTGTGCAGTAACCAGATGCCCTTAATATGCATCTTGGGAAGGTACAGCAAGAAAAAGTCTTGTAAGGTTTCAGTTGTCAAGTGTTACCAGGCAACTGTTTTGTGTTTCTTTATTTATTTTTCATCTAAACCTCAGCACAGCAAAACTACCATGATTCAGCAGAAGGGAAGCTAAAAGTATCCAAGGTAGTCACAGGTCTGCACATTGCACCAGGCTCAGCAGAGTACATTGACATTTAACACAGATCCCAGAACTGAGGGGACAACACACTGCTGACCATATTTTGAATACACACATGCAAACACACAGAAAGAATTATTCTTTAATGAATAAAAATGCCTCTCAAAACTCACACATGCATACAGACTAAACTCAGCTAAACTGGAAAAAACAACGCAACAAACTCCTCAGGAATCCCACCTCGCACAGAGAGCACAAAATAACAACGTCATTGTTAAACTAAAAGATCCTCAAATTCCTTCTACACACTTTCCCTGACATCCTCACACAATAAAATGCAGGGGTCAGTGGTACTGAAACAAGGAACGGCAGTTCCACTCTTGTGCACATACGAAAGCAAGTGACCCGAGCTATTATTCCAGTCTGAGGCACTTTTTGTTCCTAATATCCAGATGCAGCAGCTTTTTCTTCTTCCCTTTCTCTTTTTTTTTTTTAAGAAATGACTGTGGACACCTCCTTCACATTTTCCTTTTCTTCACTATTTTCACTCCATAAAGCTGCAGTCAATGTGTTTTGTGTGTAGTGAGAAGGGAATGGCACATTCAGTGGTGGTCTCAGCCACAGCCTACATTGGTGGCTCAAGTAGTCTCAGGATTAGGTCTTTGTGTGTGATGAAAGGATATGAAAAGTCAGTTATTTAAACTCAGTCAAGCTGTTGATTTTGGGGAGGAAAAAGGTTTTGCAATTCAGTTTTCCTCAATAAATCACTGCCCTTTTTCAAGGGCAGCTGCAGATAGTTCACATGTTCACAGTGTTCTCCAGAAACAAAACAGATCATGATTTTTTTACCCCTCCCCTCAATCTAACATAGGGTAAGAAATCAAAATGAAGGGGCCATCACATTAATTACTCAAATTCACTTGAAACTAAAGCAGAAAATCAACTCTGTTAACAAGTAATAAGATCACTGAAAAATTACAAGGGCAAGAAACTACAGAGAAAATTATCCCTTTAAAATTTACCACAATAATTTACAAAACCAACACGAAGCCCCAAAATATATTTCACTGTCCTATGTACTCAATCAGTTTACAGACATAATTTCCAAGCAGTAGTTTATCAGTTTGGGTACTCATCTGGCAAAGTCTGAGATCAGAGTTTAAATATGTTAAGCCTCTGCAGATCTATCTTGTGTCAGAATATGATTCAGCCTTTGATGAGGTCTCAAAATGACAGCATTCAAAATACTGGCCACTTAGCAATATCTGGGCTAATGTGCATAAACCACTACTAAATATATAGGATACTTAACTCCTAATACCCTCTCATTAATTTCAATTCCTAATACCCCCTCAAAATTTTATTCTATTTCTTGGCTGACCTTTTCTCCAATTAGTGCATTGTGTTTTATTAGCGCTGCATTGAGCTAAACATTGCCCAGAGAAGCTGTGGATGCCCCATCCTTGAAAGTGTTCAAGGCCAGGTTGGATGGGGCTTTGAGCAGCCTGGTCTAGTAAAAGGTGTCCCTGTCCCTGTCCCTGGCAGGGGGTTTGGAACTGGATGGTCTTTGAGCTCCTCTCCAACCCAAAGCATTCTGTGAGCCTGTGATTTTACACTACAGACCCTGCACCTAACAGTGAAGTCCACATCCACAGAACCTCATACTCCCACACAGAGCTTAAGGCAGGACATTTATATCTAAATAAAGTAGGTGCTTAGATCCTCTTAGAAAGTTTTAAAGCACTGTAATGACCTTCACACAAGTTGTCCTTTACGTGATGAGATAACTTAGCTGGAGAGGAGCTGCCAAAACCACGTAACTCCAGTTAAGAAAAAGGGAACGAAATGCAGACAGAGGCTAAAGAGGATAACAATAATTAAAAATATGTAAGCTCACCAAAAAAACCCCAAAATCCCACCATCTTCATCAAACAAGTTAATTCAGCTTTTTGACTATCTTAGTCAACCTACAACATTGATTACTACTTGATTTTACAAACAAGTTTAATGCCATATTTAGTAGAAATAACAACTGCCATGCTGAACATAGAACTGCTTTCTAGTTTACTTTTTCAGGAGAACTGGTACAGAACCTTATGATCAGCCAGAATTCATTACAGAAGAAAGACTCAGGATTAGACTGCAGATTTTGAAGGATTTTTTTACTTAAATGAGCTTCAACCTGGACTCTAAACATATCATTAAAGATATTTTAGCTGAAACACCTAACTTAACCTTTGGTTTCTTCTCAATTTTTCTAATTCACATCTACCCACAGCGTTCTGTTCCAGCCATGTAGTCAAACATAGCCATAAACATGTTCTCATAAAAGAGACTTATTTTTAATTCATAAACCTTGTGGATACAGCAGTAATTTCCACAAAGCATAGTCAGCTGCACTAACATGAGATGCCTCATATGCTGTTAAAATTCATCAGAAGAAAACAATTACTGCTTTCCAGTGAGGACTGCTTCTCTTACCTTCAATCTCTCAAGACAGGTATGCTATATTTTGGTGCACGTCAAACCAAAGAATGAAAAGAAGGCAGAAAAATTTAAATGCAATGTGAGCCTCTTTGGGAGATTTTGCAAAGCCATTTTTATAAAATCTAACCAGATTTTCAAAAGAAAACACAAGATTCATGATGCATTTTGTGCTTGCCACATAACTTTCAACTTTGCATTAACCACAAAGTGTACAGAGACTATCCACTGTCTGGAAGAGAGTCTTTTTTTTCCTTAACTCAATGGAAAATGTAAAAATTAAACTCCTCCTGTTCAAAGAATTAATTTTCATCCAGTTTAACTGTCTAGACTAGTTATGCTCATTATGGCTGTAGTGCAGTGTATAAATCTTATTACCTACTCCAAAAAGAATATTATCAATTTTTAACACTGCTTAAACATCTGTATTTTGTGTAATGACAAAATTCTTGAAACTAGAAGGGGGCAGTTAATTATTTATTTATCGGTATTTAATTGGCTCATACTGTAGCTTTTGAGTGTCCAATCACTGTAAATTGTGACTGTGCGTCCAATCACAAAATAAATTGTATTTATTTGTGCTGAAATTACACACTCACTTGCCAATACAGTAAAAGGCTGGAATGCTCCACAATGATCCCAGCAATAACTCTGAAAAATGACCACTTCTCCAATGCAAATCCGCTCAAGAAAAGCTTCTACACACAAAGTAAGATGAACCAGTTACTGCATTGTTTATTAAGTTTCACTTGATTCCTCCTGACAACCATTTAAACAATGAATGTTGGGAAATGTCTCTCAAAGAATCAACAATAATGGCAGGGATCAGGGCTTTTATATCCAGCTAATACTGTTTTTAGAAAGGAGAAAATATTTCTTCCTGAAGGGATTATAAGAAGTGTTATAAAAGACACCTGCAAACAAAACAAGTGACAAAAGATCTCTATCATTATTGATAGCATTTATCCTTTGTAAAAATCTCTGCTTCATCAGAAATAAATACATATTTGCTCTTGAATTTCAAAAGCAACCACTAAGCAAGAAGCCTGCTGATCAAGAAGAGTAAACTTTAGAAAACCTGCCAAGAAGAAAGTGGTTTTTTCTTATGGATAGCAGTGCATTATTAATCAACACTAAGATCCTAAATTTTCTTTTCTGATGCCAAATAGAGAAGGCAAGCTTTGAACCACGGTGTCTTTTTAGTACTCTACTGGACTTGTAAAATCTACTTTGTTTTTTGGAAAGCAGAAACTTTTCACTTAAAAAACAAACTCCAGAATTTGAAAAATAATTCAATAGCCAATTAAAAAAACCCCACATAAATTAATCAAGATGAAGGAAAATGTTTACCAAATGTGGTTTACAGTAGGAGCCTGAAAGAAGAAAACAATCACATCTAGAGAAGCAGCCTTCACTGTTTCATTCCAGACCAGTTCAGTTTTGGAAAGCACACACTGCCTGAAGGATCTATACACTGGTCACTGACTAGGTTTTCCAATGTGCTGGTAGATGTTTCTCTCTGTACACTCTGTACCATGTGCCATGCTCACAGGGTAGACGCTCTCTCAGCCTTCTTTTGAAGCAGATCAGTTTGTTCTGTCAAAAGTAAGACACTGCAATTCTCAAGACAGTTTGCTTCGGGGTCTGCTCCCAAAAGGAAGTATGGACAAGATCACACCAATTGTGGCTCCCTCTGCTTTTGCAGACTTCTGTAACATTTTCCCAGCAAATTCTACATCCTCAGACAACCCCACATGCCTTCAAACCACATGCCAGGGCGTGCAAAACACCCACTCGGCTTCTTGCTATAAAACCACCATGTTGTCTTGCAACACAACCCTCATATTATTATTGTAAATGCACAGAACTAAAGAAAATGGTTAATCATTTTATCTCAGGATCACAGGACCCAGAGGATGCTCTGGCCATGAGCAGTACACAGTGTGAACACACACGCAGTGCAGTCTGCTGTAAAGGGGACACACTGATGCACATGTAAACCCCTCTGGCCCAATGGACAAGCAGCACACTGGGCAGGACAGATGGGTTTGACTTTGTGGATGCAAACCTTATGCTAAGAGAAGAGGATAAGCACTGCAGGACAAACTGAACTTCCAGTCCAAAAGAAAGGCACATATGTATAGTTTCAAGCCAGATGAAATAAAGATATTCTGTCTAATAAGACAGTTAACAAGAATGAAGAAGACTTAGAATCTGTACAAACAGCAAAAAATTAATTGTTTTTATAGAAAAAACATATTGCGCTTTCAAGAAGAATTCAAATTAATTAAAATTAAATTAAGTGACCATGAATTAAAAATCCTAATATTCACTGTAAGCAACTCCCTAACTCACAAAAAACCCCCCATTACTGTAATTGATAGGTAAAATACACTACGTTCCTTTCTTCCCAAAAATGATACTTTAAAGTGGCACTGTAAAAATCTGAAAAACAAAACATACACCTCAATTTCAGCTACGTCACTAAACTACAAAAACCACTTTAACGTCATAGGTGTTTCTACCCCTTGGAATAATTTTTTTCCTGTTTTCAAGAGTTCAGCAAGAACAACATGATTAAACTGTTCAACCTGAAATGTCTTTGGTTAATTTTTAAATAAGTCAAAACAGGGTCTGGATCCTGAATAATTTACCTTTAAGAGACAAAGCAAAGCTAGCAATAGCACCTTAAGAAACATTCCTGACCTCAGCATGACAGGTGTGATCCACTAAGTGGATCCAGATAATCCACTAAGTCTTTTTTTATCTAGCCTCCACAATTCTCTGTATTCTGTGATTCATGTTATTTTCATACAGTGCGATCATTCTTGTTCAGATTTATCCTCCTGCAATTTTTTACGAGAAAGATTAATAGCAACTGCAACAGAAAAAACTACCTTGATGTCATGTATAATCCTTTATCATTTCATCATTATCAAAATCTCAATGCTTTGTCCATCTTTCTTTTCTGCAGCAACTTATTTCACTTGTTCCTATTAAGGCTATTATATTCACCCTATTACTACTAATCTTTTCTTTGTAAATAGCCACACCTATTTTAATCCGAAATGGTGTGGTAAGCATTTGATTCTTTGTGGAAGTAGACATGTAATTAGGTTAATCTGTGCTATCTTTTCATGTGAGCTGATTGTTTCTTTACTATGGACATATTTCTTATAACAGCAATAAGCTTGCCAGATTGCTTGGAGGCAAATCTGGAGCAATTTACCAAGCATGTAGCTGCTATGAGCTGAAATCTTGACATAATAGCAAGCTGAGTATAAGCCACTCCTACCTAGCAGTTATTACTAATGTTAGCTTTTCACTGACACGTTAAATTTCAACCGCACCTTTCTTTCACAAACAAGTACTTTCCTTCGACTCAGCTACATCTGTGACAAATAGCTGATCTTCAGCAAAGCACACAGGAATCTAAATGCAAAATGCAGTGCAGAAGTCTCTGACTGAATTACCTGCACAAAGTCCAAGAAGGTCAATGGAAGCAAGTCATCCAAGTGGCCAATATCTTTGGAGAAACGATTTAAGATTCTTCCTATAGAAATAGGATCGAGAAGAAAAACAAAAGGGAAGTAAATATAATTCCTGAACAGATTCATGTTTTACCACTTCAAAAACAATTAAAAGGAAACAGCGGGACTTTAAAAATAAAAAGACATTTTTGGAAACCACCATGAAGGGAGTCTCCTGCAATATATTTTGAAGAAGAATTTTTTTACAAATGCCTTCTACCCAAATATAAAACCTTCACATCAACAGCTAGAAAAAAAATTTAAATGGGCTTTGAAGATAATATTTCAACATATTTTAACAGGTGAAACACACATGCTTTATATGCTTAACATGGGCAGGTAAAGGTTTACAGGTCAGACAACTTAATGCAAGTTTCATCAAGCAACATCAGCTGGAATCGGCTCCTATCCTTGACTGAAACTCACTAGTGCATGCATGTCTCAGACAGATCATAGCTGATCTAACTGATCTTTTTTAGCATTTCTGTTCTCACCCCTCAGCATTATACATGGATTCAAATTGCAGGCGTTTCTAAAATAAAATCTGAGATAGATTTGCATTCATGCAGCCTTACATTTATACTTATTGAAAACCTTGACAATACTGATCTTTATTAAAGCTAATAAAACGATTTTTAATCTGCTGTCAGTGAAGCATTTACATTTCTCTATTTTCCCAAGTTCTACTTGACTGAAAAAAGTCAGTTATATCAAGACTTCTTTCATAATTAAAGTCACAGAGCTGCCACCCATAAGTGGATTAGTATCTTTCTCTATTAATCAGTATCTCTACTCACCAGGAAAGAAACGAAACCAGGGGTGGGAATCTGGCTATTTCTAAGGTGTGTGATGCCCATACATGCATTCACATTGCTTTGTTATCTGCATATATCTTGATTCAATTATATTTTAACTGGTACAAACATATTCACTGCACTGGCAACAAAAGACTTTTTTTTTCTTCCTTTCAAAGGAGCTCATTAAACTGAAAGCAAGTTTAAAGTTTCCACACAGTGCCCTGGCGACGTAATTTAGAGATAAGAGATACTGAAGGAACTTCTGTAGCAACCATCATGCTAGTTCTCTGCTCACAGCTCTTTTTCATTCATTTTTTTTTTAAGGGAATTTCTGTTCCACACGAAACAATACAGAAAACATCCTCTCCTCAGGTCTGGGACATGACTCTGAAGAGAGACATGGGTGGCAAAGAGCTTGTTCTGCAGTACTTCTCTACCCAAGGCAGTTTACTTCAGGCAGCCAACAGCTGAATTGGTCCTGTTTTTAGGCTTTGCACACAGAGAGAAAGAGTGTACAGCAGCACAAGACTCAGAAAAATCTCTTTCATCTTTTTCTACTAGGAATAGCATGTGGGGATGTTCCCTTTTATTTGTATCATGGTAGATACATCAGAAGAAAATCCAAGGCAATTAAAAAAAACAAACTCTCTTTTTGCTATGATTTTCTTTGATGGAGACTGGTCACAGAAGAGTGATCAAGCAGATGCTGCATGCATGCTGACACTAAGGCTTCTTAATATCCTTAAACATCACATTCTAGGCTATTTGCAAATAAACCAAGTCTTCACTGGCAAAAAGAAAATCATTTGAAGAAGTTAAATGCTTCCTGTTGACAGAGGTTTCCTTAGCTGCATGTCCAGGAAGGGCAGATAAGGAAAACTAGGTGGAATAACAGATTGGGTTCAGGGTTTTAGAAATCTGTTCACAGCTTTGTCACTTGTCTTCTGAGTGACTTCACTTTATTTTACAGAGCAAGGAGCACAGCAAGGAGAGGTGACAATGCTAAGACCCTCCATGAAAAGCTGTGAGACCCACCAACGAGGAGCTGCACACAAGGGCAAAGGATTGTTCCCACAGAGAGCAAACCCCACCTTAATTCAGCCTAAGAATCACCTTTTTGCCTTTTAACCCCAAGAAAGTTTTACTTGTAGTGGTTTCGGACTTATGTAAGAAGCCACTGCACAAAGGCCACCCCACGTGCCACTGCCAGGAGGCAGCAGGGTCACTCAGGCTGGCTCCTCTTCCACGGCCACAGCAGGGTCAGCCCCAGGCTGGCACCTCCAGCCACGGAGCAATGCCTGCACATTCAGAGTGGCTGTGGCTCTCCTCCTCCTCCTGTGAAGCTCTCTGAGCAATGCGGGCATGACAGAAAACTCAGCCCAGCCAGGCTGTCCCCAGCAATCCTTGGTTTCACTGTCTCTTCCATGTTACCACCAACCCCTCCAGTTCCCAGAGGTAATCATGCTGCTAATTGCCAAAACTGCATTTTTTTGCATCTGCCTTATGGAATTGTTAAGTATAACAATGTTTCTACAGCCTCTGTTTTGACAGTTCTTTGAGCTGCCACTAGGAAAGTGGAAATTAATCTGATGTTATCAACAAAACATGAAAACATCTTTTAATCTGCCTAATCCTCTTTAAAATGTAAATACAGCAATTCTGTAAAATGACACTGACTAAAATTTGAGTGAGCAAAAGAAATGGTATATGAAAAAGACAAACCTTGAAAACTGGAACCTTTCACAGTCCACCTAATACAATTAAACAGTGGCAATATGAATCAGTTGCTTCCCAAATAAACATTAAAGTGAATCTCTGACAGCAGAGCTTCACTGTTTTTGAGTTCTCAAATTACTGAAAAATTAGTCTATTTAGTGTTTGCACATAGAAATTCTGGAAAATGACAGCTGAAGTCATTAAGACCAGGAAAATCTTTTGCTTATTGCTAAGAGGTCTGTATCTCCCCCCTGTCCTGTTTATCTGGTGACCATTAATGCTTTTCTACAGCTAAAGGAAAGTAACAAACCCACAAGCCTTAGCTTTATTTTTGTCACTGCTGTTTGCAATTCTACTACCTCAGAGACAGTAGAAGAGAAAATACAAGTCTGGAGATGCATTTCAGATCCTGTTCACATGGATGTAACTAAACCAGCACTTTATACAGCATGTCCTACACAGAAGGAAGGTACAGTAACTCACTAAAGCAAGTTCCTTCACCATGTGGCAGGGACAGCAATGCACCTTCAAGCAGAAGTGTTATGCTTTGGAATTATCCACAAGATGCCCCACAGCCATTACAGTATTGCATTCAAAGCAATTGCTTCATTTATAAGGATGTCTACAAGTACAAGAGGTCTATTTCACAAGGTATGAAGAAACAACTATTTCCACTTACTGGAAGCAAAGTAAACCAGTGACTCGCTTATGCAGAATTAAGCATGCAAGAGAAAACATTCCAGATTTAAAAGTTAAAGTACCTATTTGGAGTCAGGACTCAAAATGCTTACAGTTATGACTACAGATTCTTCCAGAATGTGCAAACCTAACTTTTGAGAATGCTTCTTCAGACTATGGAAACTGCTGCACCTGCTGTTCAAGAAGGGCAGGAGCTGCACAACTTACCTGCCCCCACACCCTGAAAATTATATTTTCTCTCCAAAACCTATAAATTCTTCTTTCCTAAACTTACAGACTATCAACCTTGCCACCATAGTTCATATTTCCAAAAACCCCAAACTCCTTAAGAAAGCATCTCTGAGATACGTGTACATGCCAAGAAACAATAATTCTTAGATCAGTCTAGTATATCCAATTCACAAAAAAATTTAAGCTCCTTTAATACCTACATCCTTTACTTATCCCAGCAAGGGGCTACAAAAGCAAAAAGAAAATACTACATCTAAAACTTTTAAGTCAAATTTCACCAAACCACAAACGAAAAAAGTCTTTTAAGAAATCAAGGATTAAATATGCCAATGTTACAACAGCATCCACACTGGTGAACAGTATCTGCTACTTCAATCACTCAGGCTTCCATGCAGTGTGTAGTGTGAGTAGCAAGCTGCAAAAGGGGACGTGCTCTCTTCAGCTGTCTTATGTTTGTTTTTACATCAAATAACTTAATCAGAACACACACTGTTGTGAGATTTCTTCCGAAGTAATTAAATAACTATTCAATGCCAATTAATCACTGTTAAATAAGGGTCTGTCACCAAAGTGCTATGTACACATTTCAGACTATTTAATGGTCAAATACTTGGCAGTATCAAAGTTAAACAATGACTCATTAAACCTCCTCCCCTACACAATAGTTAGGCAAAACTTGAAGTGAAAGAATCAAAACTCTTTTGTGCTCTGTGAAAAAGACATCAAACCTCAGTATGTGATATTCTTTTCTTCCTTGCTCTGTAAACTGCTTTAATTGCACAAATCAGAATGTGTTCAGGTGCTACAAACCCACTTTTGCTTCTGCAGGTGCCTACTGATACTTTGGAATAGATGTTCAAACGTATCACATAAATAATGAAAACACTTGACTGTGCCACACCTTTTTAAAATGTTTATACATACTTCATCATGAAAGAAATATAATCCAAACTAAATCAACACTCAAGATGTAAACACCAGAAAAGGATTTTTTTTTTAAACAAGAAACTAGGATCCTCCACTGGAATAGCCAAATGCCATCCACAGTATTCAATGTTGTGCAACCTGAATTCCAATGACCCTAAGAGCAAGAGTACATTATTTCTAAATGTATTTGGCACTTCTAGTGTACTTTGTTGGCCAGGGCATTCACTGAAATACCTCTGTGTAATACAATAGAGTAGGCACATTGATTTTCTATACCTTGCAATGAGTTTACAAAACCTTTATACCCACTTGCTTCATCACACATTGCAGAAATACTTTGTCACTACTTCTCTACTTCACTGACTCGCCTCTTTGGAAAAGAAGAAGGGTTTAAGAAAAGGGCTCTCTACAGATAGAAAGATTTTGCCACTTGCATATATGTGTGTGTGTGTGTGCACGGGTGTGCAGTCTTGGAATGTTTTTCCCCTCAGAGATCAGGCTAATCCTCAGCGCAGGTAATATTAATTGCATCACACTTTTTATTTCAATATGCAAATGTTATTAATAAATACTGCTTTGCATAGTAACCTAAACTCCTTCATTGCAATTGGCCTTAATATCCCTATCCATGTGCTGCATTCACCAGGGGGAAAAAATATTTAAAATCGCTTAAGCTACTCTGTAGCCAGAACACCCTCACTGCCCAGCTTCCATGGAGATAAAGTTACACTCTCTTCCTCTCCTTGCTGTTAACTCACAGGAATCTGTCTAAAGGCAACCTGTAGTGCTAACAGATTCAAGAAGCTACTTAGTCATTTATGTGTAACTAAACCTAAACAACCCAGCTAGGATTGCACACTTGCTTGAAGTTATGTCATGCCAAGGAGATGTTTGCAAAGGAGATAACCTTTGGATGGATCCACGTCAGACAATCCCAACGCACATTCTGTGCAGCCACTGACTTTGCTGAGTGAGCAGAAGCCCCTTGTGTCGCCCACCCCTCTGACACTAGGGTGGCTGGGTGCCACCACTGCAACATCCACAGCGCAGCGTGGGCTTCCTGACCCCAAAGAGAGGAATCGTGCACTCCAGCACTCTCAGTTACAGCCTGGAACAACACCAAAGCCCTTTTAAATGGACACCTGGTAGCAAAACAATGCTCTCAAGCGTATGCGTGGCAATAAAGGCACACTCAAAAAGTACAAATATAAGAAACAGCTGTACAGAACTGGGTACATGTAAACACCCATCCACTGAACTGCACTGAACACGCTTCTCATTCTGTCCGTGGTACAAACTGGCAGCTCCCCACAGATCTTGCTGTTAAGCTGTGGCATTCAGCAACTGATAAGCCTTTACCCATGCTCAGTTCACACACACAAACACACACACCCTGAAAAGAAAAAAAAAAAGTATTGCAACTACAAGCAGCCTGCCATTTCATCAAAGCAATGACAAAGTGGATTGTCCGTATCAAATGTTGGCAGGAAGCAGACATTACATCAACCTTGTAAAATACAACTATGAAATCAACAAAATAATTAAAGATGGATTACTGACTTTGAAAGGAATTGTAAGTTTGTGAAATATTTCTTCAGAAAGAAATCTGGAAATGCATCTCCTGCATAACGGTCAATTACTGATCTACTCTGGCTTTTCTTCCTTATTTCTACAAAGAAACGTCAAAAGGTCTGTTATCTTTTTTTAATGTATGTTTAGCACCACATGTCCACACAAACTGCCATATACAGCATTGCTGTCTTCCCCACAGGCATCCTATAAATATAAATAAGAAATTCTACCCCATTTTTTTTTCTTTAGCAGTCTGAAACTGATAGGAATATTATCACTTTCTTAGACATTTGCAAATAGGCACAGTGGTGCTGGGCCGAAATATGCTGAGACCATAATATCCATTTATCTAAACTGCCAGCATGTAATGAATTCAGGTGGGAAGCCTTCTATCCAAATTAATTTACTACTTGAAAAGGACTTTTTACACAAATGCTGTCAAACAAGAAAACAGTTAGGAAATGAGAAGAAAACACAAACACTGTGTTTGATCTTATTTTTAAGTGTAGGATTTAAAGGAAGAAGAATAACTATGATAAAGATAAGAATAGAAAACGGGCTTCTTTGGAAATGAATTTTTATTTTTACTGATGGAGACATCTACATTACCTAGTATGAATACACTGATCCTAACTGTACAGTTGTTTCTGGAGCTTCCTAGTCCATACATACCATTGATTGGAATTACCCTCCTGTGGCAAACCAAAATAGGTCAATGCTCTATGCAATTTCTTTTCTCTCTTTGAAAATTTATGTGGTACAGCTGATTTGTCCTTTTTCCTGGTTTTAGTCAGAAGAGTATGTGTATTAATATCTGTTATCACCAGCCAAAGCCTCCTCACATAAGATACAATGTAGAAATTTCACATAAGACACAATGCAGAAATTACAACTAAAGTCTCCACTAAAAACAGAAGCACACAAAGGAAAAACCTTGACTGTGTGGAGGAAGTGTAACTTTCCTTCTTTCTGAAATTGCTTTCTTGGCAAATCTCAAAATGCCTTCTGCATCCTAAATGCCTTCCTGATTGTATCTCATTACCCATTAACTAAGTTGGTTACAATTCCAGATATAACAGCACTTATAAATAAGAGAATTTAACTTTGGCGCTGTATTACACTTGCTAACAAAGTGATCCCGTTTAAAAAAGTGTGCTAGTGCTGGGATAATACATTCATCAGCAATTTTCTAACTATAGATCCCTGTAATCATACTCTGTAATTGATTGTGAAAGGAAGATTCAAAATCATCTAAGAGTACAAACTTCTGCCAATATATAAAAGTCTTATGCTAGAATCTGAGTACAAAACTACATCTCTGCTTCATAATTAGAATGACAATGGAAGCAGACATCTGCAACCCCCCCAGTCCCTGGAGTAATATCAAACTTCTAATATGTAATCCTGTGATGAAGATTGCCAGAACAAAGTTCTAACCATTCTAGAAGTTCATCTCTGGATATCTTCTCTGTTTAATTTTAAACTCCTCCACTGAAGCTATTTCAAGTTATCCTCAGCTTAACAAAAAAAAAATTCTACATTTAAACATACTGAAACAAAAAAATTCACAACCTAAAATGACACCACCGAATCTAATGAACTGCCAAAATACAGCAGAACTTAATTTCTGCTGTATGCTTCAACATAAGGAGCATGACTTAAAAGTCCCATTTTTAAGGGACAAACTCCAACTGAACAAAAAAACAAACCACAAAAAAACAAACAAAGTAATCATTTGCAAATTCTAATCAACTGGCCTTTAAAAAGATGCCAAGTTACACACTACTAAGTTCTCCATTGATTTTTCTTCACCTTCTTTTTCATATATTAAGTTACCTACTTCAACTTCTCACCACAATGCAAAGCATCTGTATAACAGAAACACAAAACATTACCTACAAAATGTAGTCTTTATAATGACTTTCTACTAGCATAATTATGAATTTAATTCTTGGCTAAAATATTTAACCACAAATGCACCCACTTAAAAAAGAGCACTTGTGTAGCCTAAAAATCCAATTTGGGCTGAAAATATGTCCCCAGTGCTCTTTTGCTGGAAAAGGGACTTAGAACATTTAAACAGAATACTACAAACAGGATGGACTGAAGTATCTGAAGAGTATTTTGTTACTGGAATACTTACATGAGAGGAGGTTACATTCTTTACTTTCCTCATTCTTTCCTCCTCAGTGCATTCAAACACTCAGAGGACCTTATGCTATTAGAATTATTTTTATATTTGGGAGATATATATATAAAATATACATCACTGCAAGAATTAAAATAAAAATGGCAATATATGTCACCTTCCTGATAACAACAAAAAGGAGTTTTCCTATGTTATTTGTACTATTAACACATGATTCAGAATAGGCTTTAAATACTGCATTTCAGAAAATACTGAGGTGGATCTCACATAGCTCTTGCAAATCTGCTCATATTCGTTGCTTTTCCCATTCTATCTCCTAAAGATAATTCTCATAATAAGCACCTTAATTTTTAATGTTCCAATGCTTTTCTCTTCCCCCTCTCTTTTTTTAATTGGTGCTGAAGCTAGAGGGGCTCAATCATCAATCCAGTCTAAAATAACAATGGAGAAATAGGACATTACTGAACATAAAGCATTTGACTCCTGAAATCTTAGCTGAAACTGCTATCTGGTTATCACTGCTATATGGTTATCACTCCAAAAACAAATAATATACCATTTTTTACCAATCTTATATATTCAGATCCCCATTCATCTTCTTCCTTTTTCTGGAACCATGAAAGAAAATTCCACAGTACTGTTTCTTCTGTTTAGAAGTCTATAGGGACTGAATTCTATAGAGGCTGTCTTGGGACAGCCAAGACTTCTGGCCTCTACCTAGCCCACCCATTCTGAGGATAAAGCCTCTGGACAGGCCAAACAGCAGAGGCATTTCACATCTCCATCTGACTGTAAACTGCTCACTGTTGCTTGGCATGTTCCTTCAGCTTGATCATTCCTTTTTCTTCAGCTTCACTTTATTTTTCTTTCTCTCTTCTTCTGGAATATGCAATTGTTTGGAAAGGAGGGATTCTCTCTAAAGTTCATTCGTTATATGCCCATGTAACGATTCCTAAAACACATTTTCCTTTGTAACTGTTCCTACTATAAAAAAAAGCCACTGGGAATAAAAAAAATTATTAAAAACACATGGGTTTGGCTATCCAGAACGCTCAATGGATGACACTAATTTTCAATGGATTTTTTTCCTGCCTCACATGGAAGGTCATTACTACAGAACTCAAGAGATATTCTGGTATAGCTGTCAGAAAGCTCACTTAGTCTGCTGTGCAAATAATCAAAGCATTCCCTTGGAATATTTGCTCTGTGTTAAAGAAGACACACCCCACACCCTCGTGCCCCATGAAAATAAATATTTTGCTTCAGTTTGGGACTTCACCTACTCTTCTGTTTTGTGGCTGGCACCAAATTCCACTCGCAAATCTTGCCTGAGAAACAAACAAAAATCTTCTGTCTCAGGAAAACTGAAGGCAATCACAACCCAAGAGGTTTATTCCAGAAGTGATGTCCAAGAGAATATACATATAGTCTGACAATGCATTTCCTTGGGCCACTGGCTTCTTGGGGAAGAAAATACCACTATAAAGTAAACTTCTTTACAGACTAAACTATAATTAACATAAATGAAATCAGTGAGAATGAGGAAAAAAAAAGAGAAAAAAAACCCAAATATGATCTCTGCTCTACTGTATATCTCATTGACTATATTAAAAGAAAGACATTTTAATAATTACATTGTTAAATGATAAGCATTTTAAAAATACTGCACTGCCTTTGACTCTACTGTACTCCTCTACTGGGCAACTATTAGAAAGCTTCATCTCAGAAACAAAAAAGAAAAATATACTAGAAACAAGCAGCTAAATGGGAAATAGCTGCTGACCACACTAAAACATTACTTGTGCATAGATCAAAACCAAAGAACCTTTAATGTTTATGTATAAATATACCTTAAATATTACATATTTATTACACCTTACATATGTGTTGCTTAAAGAAAAAAATCCTACAATTTCCTCTTTTTCATGGCTTTTAAATAAGAAACTTAAAATTTCTTAACTCTAAGAAACTCAAAAAGACAAATATGTTAACAGCAACATTTTTTCACTTCTCTATGAACACAGAAAAAAATTCACACACATTAAGGAGGAAAAAAATTATTTGACTGAACCATCATTCAAGCAGAAGTGAATACAATTTACAAACCCTTTTGGTTTTGCTAAGATCAGAGACACTGTGAAGCCCTGATTTACAGCTGTCCAGCAGTACGAATCCCTAAATAAATAAACAGGCTAAAACAGAGGAGTGCTGCTCGCAACAAGGGACTCCTGAGAACTTTGCCATTTGTTGTTTGTGTGTCAGAAACAGCCAGAAGAGGATTAATGGACCTGAGGCAGGAGGCAGAGCCTCACTGGGATGCAGGCTGGACCAGCACGTAGCCAGCAGCGTGCCCTGCCCTGAAGAGTTTGTTGTGCCCGTTAAGAGAAAGCAGCAAAATTGACTACAGAAGGAATAAGGAGCTAGGGGAAGATGGAGCAGTAAGCTGGAACAGAAAGTTGCAGGACAAGATTGTGTTTTAAAGTACAGGAACACAAAGGGGTCATGGAATTAATGAGTTTTCCCCACCCATATGTTTAACTGCTGTCAGTGTACTGCGGTTACAATGCCACTGGGGCATCCTGAAAGATGATTTTAAGATGAAAAAGTGCCAGCTTGTAGATGAACTTTAGTGCACAGTGAGCAGGAAGTTACAAAGATGTAAGCATGAAAGAGAAACAAGCAGAATTATGAGGGAGGGAATTAAAAACACTGGAATGTGCCAACAGCTCAGTTTACCAGGTGCAGAAATAGTAAAAGCCTTGCATGGGGGGAAGGCTAATGTGCAAACCAAGTCATACTCCTCTTAACAATTCCTGTTAGACTCCTTCACAGTATATTGGGGCTGTAAGATTAAGAAAAGATTTCCTTCCATCTGGCTCTGGGGAGCAGCTGCAAGACGGAATTGTCAAGAGACAAGCTGGCAGTCCCAGTCCCAGACCTCACCAAACCTGGGGTGTTTGGATATTGAGAGAGTTTTGTGTACACACTGACTTGCATTTTTGCCCTGTTTGCATGCGTCCTCTGCTTCACCCTCAGCTTCATACACTGAACACCCACTCCCTATTTCCTCTTCTCTCTCTTCCTTCAGCATTGGCTCTTTCATTCTCCTTCACCAAGGCATGGCATAAGCTCTAGGTACAAATGTCATCCCAAACATGACCAAGGCACAAAGCCCAACACAGCAAGACACAGGCTAGAAAGTGTGGAAGAGTTGGGGACACAGCAACTGAGAACAGAAGGTGAACACAAGGTGATTGCAACACTTTAAACCAGAAAAGTGCCTGAACTGAAGTTTTGGAAATGCAGAGTGACAAAAATAGTCAGATACAGGAATAGCCCATAAGCCATAAAGCCAACCAAAAGGGCGTTTTACACTGAAAAACAGGGGAAATACAGCAAGGGAGAAATCAGGTTCTGAAGCAGTTCCCAAACTAGAACTGTGGAAGTCAAAAAGCCAGTGTCACCTGAAGGAAGAAGGCAAAGCACATCCAGGACATACTGCACAACCACAGGCACTGCACACATACAGACTATTCACAAGGCCATACTCAGACAGACAAGGGAAGACTTATACCTATTGAAAGAGATGTCTCTAGAAAACAATTCAGGGGATTTCAGTTCTTGCTTTAAACTGCTCTTAAAGGAGCATATTTCACTCTGCTAACTATAGAACTGCAAGGGAAACAGATGGCTGAGTCTCATTAGTCTTTAGAGTATACTCTGATTAGTTTGCTTAATTTCATTCACAGAGGGTCTTAAAACTTCACAAGGCCAATTAAGATTTTCAGGTAAAGGAATTATCAGTAAGAGTTTTCTTTCTTTCTTCAAAATATGTCTGTCATTGGACATTAACAGTTCTCTTATTTACACACTGATTTTGTTTTCCTGATATCCATTTTCATCACAGTTTGGTTTTTGCCATTCTTTTAAACCAGCAGCTTTTCTGCTGAAAATACATTAGACACATTAGGATGAAACAAGTTCCAGGACTGTAACAAACAGGACAACTAGAGGAGCCATGTAAAGACTATGACAAAAATACCTATCACTCAAGTATCCATATCCAACACATAATCACTATTAAATCCTCTAATGAACCTGAAGCACAAGTTCTATTTTGTAATATGCAGTAAAATTTTTGCAAATAATACCTGATCATAATCTGACCCCAGACAGTTTGGGAAAGGTTCTTTCAAAACAACAGCTTTGCCATTATTCTGCATTGAAAAAGACATCAAATTTCAGATAAGGCATGAATAAAATGGAAACATACACATATAATAATGAAAGCAGATGACAGAAAAATATCTTGTGTTTTTGTTTCCTTCTTTGCAAAACAGCATGAGCACAGAACTTGATTCGGGATCAATTTGTGGATACATCATTAAAAATAGGAAACAAAACTATACCTCCAAGCAAAAAAACCACAAAAGCCAAATTGTGTTAATAAACCAACCACTATTAAAAATACAGAGTATTATTAGTAACAACTTAGCATGGTAGTTTATTTAATTAGAATATTTGGAGAAATAATGTTGGCTCTGATAGTTTTCAAAATGTAGCTTAACTTTAGAATGTATATGAAAAGCATTCAATAAACCTTTCATCACAACTGAACGGCATTTACAACACCTCTTAATTTTCTGTTTTGTCCTTGCCTGACTCTACAGAAGAACTCCTCAAATAACAGTTCACATATGAATATAATATGAAACTAATATGAACATTCAATTCCTAACCTTTTTAGTGGTCAACTACACAGTGGTCATGCCCTCAGGAAGGGGTCATGAATAAATTTAAGTCTTTGGATGAATCTAAAACCTTTTAGGACCTTCTGGACAATTGGGGGTTTGTTTCTTTGTTGCTTCTGGTTTTCTGAGAATGGAAATTGAAAATGCCTCTTAATATCAAGGTTTTGTAACCTTCCATAATCTGGTGTTTTTCTGGAAAACTGTCATATTACAGGTATACAAAATGCAAAAATGCTGGGCTTATGAAACAAAAGTCTTTAGCACAGCACATGATCTATTCTACCTTCCAGAAAGTTCCTTTCTTCAACAGGTACCACACACACCAGCAGAAGTTTGTCCACAATAGACCACTTGGCATGATTAGGACCCAAATTAAGAATCACAAGTTACCTGAAACAGAAATCCAAATAAATTTGAAAAATAATCCAAGGTATGTTGTGAAACGGTATCTCTCAAGTGTCACCATTTGCATGGGTTACATTCTTTACTCCTCAATGCATTCAAACACCAAAAGGACCATTATGTTCAAAAAAGAGATCCTAGAAGAACTGAAAAGTTCTGACATCACACAATTTAAACTAGCTGTGAATCCCCCTTGAGGAGGTATGAATCATCTCTGAGGTTTAAATTAGATTATCAACCAAGTGAAGCAGCACAGTAAATCTACAATAAAAGATGAATGCCTACAGGAAAATAATTTTTGCCCCTAGTGGCAGATGCTTGAACTTTAAAGGATCTGAGACTAAGCTCTTTGTCTATGCCTCCCTGGCAGAAAACAACTAAAATAATGTTTTTCGTTGGTCCAACTTTGCTCCACATGCCACATGAAAACAGTATCTAAACCCTGTAAATGAAAGTGTATTGTCACTTCTAAACCAATTGAGGATCAAACAATTTAGAGAAACCAAGACTTATTTTGCTGACAATTAAGCTCTATCACCAAGACTCGAGATTCAATGAAATTTGACAATTGTGAAGAAAAAGGCTTTTGTCTGACTAAGTCTGAAGCATTTGGAAGAATCAACAGAAAATCAGAAGACCAAATTAGATCGAAAAGCCTTTGAGGATAAAATTCACTAATTAAAGTCACTGGCTTTGTTGCTCTGGTTCCTCTCTGAATTGCTTTGGTATCACAGCAGAAAGGCATACAAGAGGAAAAACTGGTCTAAGGAGCAAATGTTACACCTGTCACACTTCCTCTTACACCAACAGCATTCTCCATCCATCCTGCTGCTCAAGTTCCACTATGAAGAACCACAGCCCCTTTAAAGATGAGATGAAAGTTAAAGTATAAATCTCTGCTTTGCACCAAATCTGAGAGGTATGAAAGGTCTTTAAAGCCTCTTCTTCCATGCTGAAAGTTTTTTTCCATCACCTTTACTTTGTAGTAATTGAGATACAACCCAAAGCTACCAAAGTGCTGCAGGTCACTAGCTGGAAGAGTATTTTTGCACCTCCTTCTCAGGGAGTCAAAGAATGAATGTAACCTTCTGTTTTTCCAAAACCTGTAAAATCTAAGAAACACAGAATGGGGCCTGGGTTGGAAGGGACCTTAAAGACCACCTATTTCAAACCCCTCTTCAGTGGGCAGTGACACCTGCCACAAGACCAGGCTGCTCAGAACCCCATCCAACAAGGCTTGAACACTTCCAAGGATGAAGCATGGACAGGCTTGTCTGGAAAACCTGTGCCAGTGCCTCACTACCCTCACAGCAAAGAATTTTTTCATAATATCTAATACAAATGTACTGTCTTTCAGTTGTACTAACTTGTTCTCCTTCTGCCCATTTAATTGAACAATAAGTAAAATTTCTATTCAAAACACTTCTATGCCCTTTTAAAAATTAATAACAAGTACTCAACAAGCATTTTAACATCTTGCATCTCATGAGAAGCACAACAACAACAGAGGACGAGCAGGAAGGAATTAACAAATTAAGCAGTGCTCACAGCACTACATTTTAAGCTAAAACCACCTCATACCATTTCAGAAACCTGGGATTTTGCATTTCACTAAACATTTGTGTCTCTATCAAAAGTACATAATAATATTGCTTTAGTACGTGGCTAAGAAGGGACAAAAATTAATTAAATCCTATTTTTCCACAGGAATGTTTCTATTTTTTTAAGCAAACAAACACTTCTGGAAAGCGTCAGATTGGACATTTCCCCTTTTGAACACTCAGCAGGTGAACAAAATCATCTGTATAAGCCCTCATAATCTTAGAGAAACACTTATTTTTGAACAATCACTTCTAAACACTGTCCTTAAGCCTTCGGTAGTAGCTGAGCAACACTGGTTATTAAACTGAGGTGCAGCAGAGTTTATTTTTTCTTATCTGAATTTAAAAAAAATATGCTGGGATTGTTTTTTCCATTTTTTCTCTTGGGGATTTTTGGGGGTTTAAATATAAGCAGCATTCAGCGAATGGCTTTGAATTCAATATTAAATCATACTTGTAGCTTAATTATAAAAGAAGATCATTGTCACTGTGTATTTGGAATATTAGAACTTGTCAGCTTTATAAAAACCTCAAGGCAGTTCTTTCTCTCAAATTTGGCTTTATTTTGAAAGTGCTCCTTAGATAAGATTTCTTAATATTAGAATAAGTCTAGAATAACTAGTTTTCTGTTGAAAATCCTGATGAAAAAAAAATTCTCTCTATATTGTTAGTTTAATGGAAAAAAAGATGACCCTTCTAAAGCTAAAACCATCTATATTTCACAGACCTGAGGCTTTAAATTTGCAGAGGTTTCTGCAGGTATCTTTTGTCTCAAAGGAGCATCAAACAATTGGGGTTTTCTTCTCCAATGGTAAGGAAATGTTAGCTGACTGAAGGTAAGAATTACCAACTCTTCCTTAAACCATTTCAACATTTTTTAGTCAGGGAATACCAGAAATATTCTGGAAAGCTAACTGTAATTTTTTACTTTTGGCTGGTTGTTCAGACAGGAGAGAAGAGAACTGTTCTTCTAAAAGGAAACTGGGGAATTAAGCAATGAAGGGAGAAAGGAAAGGAGTATTGTACCAAACTTAAGGAAAGCATATGGGCCTTTACATAAACTTTTTTTAAAATAAATCTTAAAAATAGGGTAAATTTCTAAGTGGCACTTTCCAAATCCTAGATACCCATCCTTTAAGCACAGGGACTTTACTCTCTAAGTTAAGACAGACACCACCTCTGCTCTAAAGATAAGCATTACAGATTCCAAAAAGAAAATAAAATAAGTGCTCTAGAAGAAGATAGGAACAAAATAATGTAAAGTTTACAGCTTTAAATATTCACATTGAAAAGAAGAGAGTGGGGAAAAACCCCACAATGAGCAAATGCCCCTGGCATCCAATCACTTACTGTCCTCCAGGCATGTCCTAGAAAGGATGGGGCAGGGACAGTATTTCTGTATGAGAAGTTAATTATGACATCTTAAGAACAGATGTAGGAATTTTGCCTAAAATTAGTTTTAGTAAACTAAACTCTTTATTTTGGGTTGTGAACATTCAAACTCATGAACATGAAATTATGCTGAGAAATGAATACACACAGGGACAAAGAAGCATGTATTCCCACTGAAGGGAAGTTTACCACAAAGCAGAGTGTTTCTTCCTGCCTACACATGAATTAGCAATATTCTGCATTGCATCATTTACATATTAAACAGACAGCAACTTCATTGAGAAAAAAGAGGTTTACCACACACACAGAGAAATCTCATCACATCTGATAAAAAGAACTGAGGAAGAGTTAGACCATCTCTCTTCCATCTATTATTCCTTGTAATTGCTAGCAAGGATGTCCAAGTTCCAAATCTTCACCTTCTCAGGTTTCCAAACGCCTTCAGATTATTCTGCACTCTCTGACTCAATATTAAATCAAGCTAGTGAAGACTTATGCTTGAAAGAGAGCAGGAAAAGTAGCATTTCTGGAAAAAACAGAGGGTGAATTTGGTACACAGTGGGTGAAAACTGACCAGAACCATGTCAGTGGACACAGAAACCACGACCTTATGAAAAGCTGAACTCTAAATTTCCTCTGAATTTTCAAATGTCATAAATATTGCACAAGCAGCACAAGATAAAAGCTCAAATTTCAGAAATATTAGTGACCTTTATGCTCTTTTTTAACTGGTAAATGAGGAAGGATGAGGGGATCCTACAACTAGAAGACAAACAGGTCAGAAGTCATTTTTAGGTCTTTTACAACAGCGCAAAGACAAATGTAAGAGCAAAACCATCTCCTGAGTACAAAAGGCACTCTACCCTGAATCAAACAGCTGAGAATGAAGACTCTGCCACCTTTCTGCCATGCAGCAGCTTGCTTTGCCTGCTGGCTCTGCGAATACAACTTCCTACCCAGCATTAGGTGAGTCATAGTTAAGGCAGCCCCAGCCTATGCTGACTTTTCAGAAACCTCCTCACTCTACAACCTCACTTTGGGACCACCACAACTAAATATTCTGCTCAAGCCAGAATCAAAAACTATGGCAACTAAGTATGCAAATAAGAATCACCCTGGAAAATGTTGAACAAGAGCTCAAATTTAAATGAACATTAAAACAAACCCCAAACAAAAATGAACGTGCAGTTTCCAGTTTCAAGACACCTGCCTCAGGGTCGGTATAGCCACAAGCAATAATTAATGTCCATTACATACTACCACTCTAATTACAGGACTATTGTCCACTACCTAATAAAACAAACAAACAAACAAACAAATGTTCTTCATATGCTTGATGCTATTTTAAAACACTTTGAAAAGCTCTCTTAAGGCTGGTAGCTATCAAACATATACAGCTTGGAATAATGTTGCCCTCTCCAAATATAACATTATCTTTCATAAAATGACATAAAAAATCAAAACCTGAAGGAAGCTCTGCATATGTGTTCACCTGAATACATAACAAAAAGCCCCAGACAAAGTCTCTAATGGTTTTGATGAAGGAAAAAAAAATTATCTGGGGAAGACAGAGTGGAAGATCTGTCAAGCAATTATTGTACTATTTGTAAACTGTACTATTTTTACTGTATTGTACTATTTGCAAATAACTTTTAAGTTTGTATTTTTTAAACCGAACAACACATTGAAGTCAAGTTCGATTCAATACCTTTGCTTCTGCTGTTATTTCTATTCTTCAGGCTTTAGTCTGGATTGCCAAAGCAGGCAGATTCACATACAACAGCCATTCTTTTCTACACTAAAATTTTAATTTTGGATCGAGAAGTGCCTTTTGTTTCCAAACACTCTACAAGATCACCACAGGCACAAACTAATCTTCACTTGTTGCATAATCTGCAAGATGCTGGCAATCTGAAAAAAAGAAAAAAAAAAAAAAAAAGAAAGAAGCCTCAACTAATTAATTCACCCAGATGCTGCAGTGCAGATTACCTAGGACCGTCTGGGAGAAAGAATTCTGCGCAGCATAAAGCAGAACAGTGCTAATGAAATGAGTTTGCACTGTGAGAGTGTTTGTTTCATTTTAATTTCCAGCTACTCAGATTAAGCAAAAAAACCCCAAAACACGCCATCAAAGTGGGCTAGTTTTTCTGCAAACACCAGAGTGTTTGCAGAAACACTCAACTGTGTTCTGTGTGTCCATAAAGGACAGCAGTGGAAGGCTTGGCACAGCCAAGAGCCCGATGTGCATGGCTGTCACCTGGGGTGGGGATCCTCATGTCCAAAGCTCACACTGAACCAGAGGGGGAGAAGACCTGCACTGCCTTTCCCACATTTCCTAGAGGTGGTCTCACCACCTGGCTATTCATCATCCCTGCCTAGCTCTTCTCCAAAGTAATTTAGTTTTGGAAATGCTTATGCCTTGTTCCAAGGTTGAATGAAGTGAGTTTTGATAAGTTTTTCCTCATTTCTCAGAGATGTTCAATTCCCATCCAAAACAGGCATCCATGAACAGCTAGAGAGGACATTCTATCCAAGTGGCACCTCCAGTCCCCACTATCCACAGCAGTCGTAGCAGCATTCCACAATTTATAAACATATTAAAAATAGCAAAAAAAGGTTACATATTTAAACTAGTTATTATCAAAACAAAAAGAAAAGAAAAAAATCTCCATTTTGGATTATCTCTAAAAGCTTATTTGTGGCTGCATCACCTCAGTTGGGCCCTCTTTTTAAGCCCCTTGCAGTTTTCTATCAATATTACAGCAGTTTCTCCCTCTGTTTTCAAGTGTCTCCAACCAACATGTAGTTCCCCATTGCCACAAATCTCCCCAAAACAGCATGCCAGCTATGCAAGACTAAAACAAAATTTCATTTTTATTTTCCAGCTACACTTGCAGGAAAGAGATGTCCCTGAACAGCTTCTGTGCAGTCTTCTAAAGCCAGTATTTTTAATTAGGCTTCCCTGTCTTGCCCGACATTCTATGCCTCCTTTTTGCTCGGCTGAGGTGGGGCGAGAGCAGCTCTCTCTGTAGCTGCTTCAGTAAATGAAAACACTAGACTTTGCAGTATCTGGGCAGGTCAGCATATGGTCAGAAATGAGTTTCACAGCAGGCCGTTTTCCCCACCAGGCGATCTTAATGTGAAGAAGATCGAAAATCCCTACGAAGGGACGCGGAATCTTGTGCCAGGGAAGCAAGAGGCTGCACTTGGAAGCGGCTGTCAGTGCAAGCTTCACGCTATTTCCCTGTCAAATAATGGCTCATCCCCTCCTACAAACAGCTTTCCCGTAAAGCTTTTAATTTTATCTCCCATAGTAGGCATAAATGGGGTGAGCTCTGACTCGGTGAACTGAAAATGTAATGGGCTTGTCTCATCGCTTTATGGCCAAGTTTCATTCAATTACTACTGCAGAAAAGAACAGGATAGAGTTGAATCGAGTTACGCTAATAGATAATAAATGTAAACATAACTCCAGAGTGCCATTTACTGACTTTAAAGACTACTCCTATAGCAATCACCTTCGCACAGCTCTTGACAGAATCATAATGGTGATAAAACACATGGAAGCATAAGACTATTCAAACTCTTAACAAAGCCATGATAATACTAACAGTAAATGAGCAACTCCCATAAAATATCATTTAATAATCACGCCCTGATAAGATTTAAAGTACATATCGCCATTGTTACATGAAAAAAACATTAAAGGGTTTTTTCTTTAACACATGTAGCAACCTAACAGGTTTTAATTACCACACCTACTTCAGTGACGAGCTGTTCCACTCAAACACCCAAACATAATATTTACAACGTTGTGTGGTTGTTAAGGATCTTGATGATTGATGGAACCCATTGTGTTGCCATCTTAATAACAACAAATGCAAGTGATTACCAACACGGAAGAGAGAATCTGTGTTTTTATTTTACAACAAAAGGCTGTTCTATAGGGACTTCTTTTTCAACATAAACTAACAAACCTGTGCACATGCGAATGCCCTTTAGAGCTTGGCACAGAGAGTCAAAAACAAAGCCTCTGCTGCTTTAAGGACAATGCATTTTTTTGTATTAGCTTAAGAGAACATGAAAGCTGTCAAAAGAGCTGGTACAGTTTTTCACAACCCTGCAGAATTCATCTTGACCACAAGGATATATCTGAAAACTGCATCGGAAAGATAGGACAGATCTTGTTTCCAAAAAAAAAAAAAAAAGAAATAAAGAAAGCAATTGAGTCATTGAGTCAAATAGGAATACAATACATTTCCTGGCATTGCTACTGAATATTTATATCACTGACGAATGAGACTACAAACAAAGTATCTTAACATGAAGCTTTGCCTTGTTAACTGCATGATATGCCAAAACACCACCTACTGTAAATCACCCAGTTTAAGACCAGTATTTCTTGTTTAAACATGCTACTTGTTCAGCAGAATCACTTGTGTGAACAAGCATACATTAATGTACACTAACTAGAGCAGTTTCACTATCCATCTGATAAAGTATAATTTAACAGCCTCATTATCAGCATTGTAATTTTCAGACTGCTGAAATACCATATTCGTGGCAAATATTATATGGTTGAAACACTGTAACAACATTGCCCATTTGACACTTCTGTCAGATAAAATGCAGATAGTCATTTGTGCATTGATGAACATGCTTTTAATCCTATAAAAAAACTTTGTCAAATTATAAGCGTTTCAGCAGTTGACTTATGAACGCTATAATTAAAATCCTTATGCCTTAAAGAAAAACAAACTTCATTATAACAACAGCTTTCTTTCACATTTTAATCTTTTTATATTTGGAGTTTGCTTTCATGTGCTGCTATTAGCTATCAGTTCAGCGTGCCATTTCTGGGTGCCAAAACCAAAAAAAAAGTATTTCTCTCTCTAACCTGGTCAAATCTCAAAGTCTAGGTACGTACCCAAAGGGATCAATGTTTATTTAATGCTTCCACAATGCATTTGTGGGGGAAAAAAAAAACCTGTTAATTTAACAGGTCAATTTAACATCATACAATTCAGTGCTTCCCGTTTCTAAGAAGGCCAGAAATGCTGCAAAGTCTGCCAAAATACTTCTTTTCCGCCTGCAACTGTCAAAACCAACAGTTTTGGGAGATATAATTTGGGGAAAAAAAAGCTGCACTTCTGTAGTGATTTTGGTTCAATTTAAATTTCAGGCAGATTCTCTAGAAGGGGAAGAGATTTCTATTTTATCTGAACAAATTAATGCATATCATCCATTCCTTCTTACAGCACCCATCAGCAAAGCAGCAGCAGGTTTCAGCTTCCTAAATTCAATGCAATTCAAAATTACACAGAATGTGCACTACAACCACCATAACTGAAAATTATGCAGTTACACATTAGCATCACTTCTCTAATCTCTGTCCCTAAATCCCAGAAAAGAACAATTCATTTACAAACTAAGAAAGTAATCTTGAATCAAATCCTGAAGCTTGTCAAAAGTAGGATCATCTGAACGATTCAGTAAGAAACTCATTTCAAAAGAGGCAAGTCCCCAATCAAGTCTTTGCTGCTGAAGTCCGGGTCCCTTTCACATAGCTTTATAACAAATCTGTTTTGAAGTGTTACAAACATCTTGGAAAAGAAATTAAAAGGAATAATGGCTGAAGAAGGTCTCCCTAGTGGGAGTCCTCTGACTCTAGAGGGTTATCTGACTTTTTGGCCACTATTTCCAAAAGCAAAAAAGTTCCTGAACTCAGCACTACATGAAGCTGAAAAGCTCATTGTGTAAAAGATCAGGAGAAAATACTATTCTTGTAGACAATTAAGACAACTGAATGGAACCACAGTACTATTGCTCAGCGGAGAGGTTGAAAATTTACTCCTCAAATATCATCTCTAAAAACACAACAGATGAATTTTGTTATCCTTCTAAGAAGCCTCTGTAATGCTTAACTGGGATAAAACAGATCATGCTGCCCTCTTGTGCTAGACATGCACAGGAATCAACCCCTTTTTATTCCCGCACGCGACATGTGAAGAGCAATATATGAAGCATTCACTACGAAATAGAAAACGTCCACATCTCCCTACTTTACAGATGCTTTGACATTCATGTCATTCCCTCACTGGGATATGGGTAGAAGAGCAAAGGAAGTTTCCAGAGAGCCAAATTCTACACAAAAAAATAACTTCTGTGAACAAATGCATAGTCAGATGTAATAAAACCCAAAATACTAGCAGTTCAACTACCCATCCAGCTTTCACAACAGCTGTGTAAGTGATGCAGTAGAGATACCTGCTGATAAATTAGAATTTCAGTCATAAATAAATGGCAATTTTTTCTGCATGCTGGGTAAGACAATGTACTTTGGTCACTTAGGATTATCAGCTCAGTAGGGTTAAGCTAAACACTTAAAAAGGAAAGAGAAAGACAGTCATTTACTAATAAGGTTCTTTCAGTGCAAAATATACAGTAAAGTTTAATTATTTTTAGACATGCTGAATTTAAAGGTGAACTCTGTGTACATACAAATATTTTTGGCTAGGAAGGGAGACAAGAGAGGGGTCCTTTGATTCCTTTTCTCTCTCTGCTATCTAATCCAGGTTCCAAAAATACATTTACTTTCTTCTGTCATCTGGATAAAATGCTAGTTACTATTCCCTTTACAACCTACCCCTCCCCATATATTGCTAATGCAATCTGTAAAGAGAGATCTTGGGCTTATGCCTAAACTGATTCACAAAGCACAATTTTTTTAGAAATAAGTCATCTCATTTATTCACCAAGACTGATTGGATCTACACTGTTGGGAGCTGACAGACATGTCATGATTCACCACGCATTTCCATTTCCTAATGTCGACTCCCCGATGCTCCTCGTTACTCTGCTTCCCCAGTAAGCACTACCAAGAGCTTGGGATGTTTGTTTATTTAAGTTACCTACTCAACTCTGGAACACAGATCACCATGTGTTAAAAATACTAGCCGTGGTATTTTTTAATTACTGATTCTTTTTTGATAAATGAAACAGCAAAATTCAGTTCAGCAACTGCTTCTGCTGAGGTCTTAGAGACCTCACACTAACACTGAGAACATGCTGGATGCTTAAATGACAGATCTGACATTGCAATATTAGCTTTGCTAATATGGGATACGATAACTAATAGTTTGGTTTAGCTATTACAATCAAAAGCTAGAAAAAAGCACATTTAAAAACTTCAATTTCTTTTTAGTATGTCATTTATGGGCATATTTAAAAAAAAGATGGGGAAAATAATCCCGCCTCAATGCAAGAAATAGCATGTGAAGTTCTAAAAGGAAAATAAACAGTAAAAAACCCATGTAAATCAGACAATGAAATACAGATATTACAAACAGATTTCAGAACTGCTAAATGCTGCAATTCTGAAGGAGAACATTGTCTCATGTGTCATCTGTTTTCTTCTCTTTTTTCCTTTTTTCAAATAATGCAGAGATCAGAACAGAAGTACTTTTGCATGCCATCCTGACCAAAAGAAAGATGAAGGGAAAGAAATACATGCATCCTGAAGTTAATCCTCTATTACAAAATATCTGTTGATTAACAGAAACACACATCTAAGTCACAACATTGTGTGAATACCAGCGACAGGCAGATTTAAAGAATGGCAATTTTACAATGCACTGCTAATTAGAGCTTCATAGTGTTACAAAGCAAACTGGTGTTACTTTACATTGTTGCTGATGTTTTCTCTCTAGTTCTTGGTTTGTTATTATGAACCAGATTTATGGGCATTCTTAGAAGATCACTCTGTATTCCCTCAAAAATGAAGTTACTGCATTTGCTGTGCACACATACGCAAGAGAGAAGAGGAAAACTGACACATCAGCACTAGGATTTCTTCTCATGCATGTGCTCTCACTAGCTCCCATTTCCTGAGCTTCCCTTCTAAACCTCTGCAGTGGCCTTGAATTTACATTTCCACACACTCACAGTACAAACAGGCCATGTAACACAGCCCTAACTGTCTCCAGTTATAGGGGTGCTCTTTAAGATTAAATGGTACACATTTCACCCATCATATCATGGGCATGAACCTTTTCTCCACATAAATATCAACTTCCTGAAAATATTATTGTTTTCTCTGAAACAATAAAGCCACCCCTTTATTTCCTTACAATTAAATGCCTCCTGGTGCTACGAGAACAAGTCCATTTTTTTCCAAGGGAGTGGAGACCATCAGGTTTCTGATTCTCATGTAAAAGACAAACCTTTGGCTGGGCAATCAGTACCACCCACCTTCCCACTCTCTTCACTCTGCTCCAGCTTCTCTCTCCTTTCTTTTGAAGAACATAAGGATCTGGATCACAGTTTCACAAAATGCATTCACACACACTCAGCATATGGGAGACTCCCTGTGAAACTGCATCAGAACAGCAGTGCAAATACAGGTCCATGTACAACACCAAAGCTACAGCTAATTCATTGTTCTGTAAGCTGCACCTAAACACAGTAAGGTGAACCGTCAATAAGCAGTCTGAGTTTGAAATTGAAAGGGACTACACTGTAAAATTTGAGGTGTTTAAATAAAAATTTAGATTTAGAAAGTCTAAGTAAAAGAAGCAAAAGAACCCAACAGAAGTGCAAAAATACCATCAAATTGTAATTGTCCAGAAATGGTACAATTTGCGCAATCAAGGAGATACATTAAATACTGAGGTTTGGTTTTTTTGGTTTTTTTTTTTTTTACAATAAACTTACCTATAGGATTTCTGTCAAAAAACAAGACAGGGGCTTTCAAAATGGATTGAAACATTTTGTTGTGCAAATTCTGACCAGAATTGACAAGAACTTGAAACACCAGAAGACTTCTTATTATGCCAAATAGTATTGTAGCCACTGTTAAACCTGAAATAAAAAAAAAATCAAAAAAAAATCAAAAAACAACAACAGAACATGAATGGAGACTCCAAAAAGATATGGGTATTTCAGGAGAAAAAAAAGTTAAAAATAAGATTGCACTAAAACCAAATTCTCTGGACTTCTGCATATAGCAAGAATCCAAACTTAAGCCTAGGGGGACTCAGACTGAGTGCAGAACACAGATACACTTGTCACTAGCTTCAGTTACTATCACAGAATCAATTTAATCCATTTCTCTTTTTTCTGTTTGAAAGAACTGGTACTTCATAGAAATGTAGGAAATGTCTGTTAACCCATGAGATAAATGCATATTGAAACTTTCTGCATAACAGCATTACTAAAAAATTCATTTTGCAGTGCCATGTATAATTGTGGCTGGCACAGGTCACTGTGAAGATTCAACACTTGCCAGCAGGTATTAAACAAGTAATATATACATGGCTATTTAGACACAACCTTGAGTTACTCCCAATCAGTCCAAACCACTCATGCCATTCTTCCCCTTGTAAAACACACCAAATCACATAAATTATGTGTCTTTCACACTATGTAAGATGCATTCCTTATGCCATGAGAAGAAACAGTCCTTGTAGGGAACTGGTGTGCAGACTCTTTTGCTTCTCTTCTGGGCACGTCTCTGCTTACAAGACAAGGGTGCTATAGGGCAAAAAACTGAAATAAATAATGAGATTGCTGTTGCTCTGTTTGCTGCGCATAATCTCCAATGTGGCTGCTCAAATTCCCTGTCAATGAGAGTGAACAGTGAAGGTCTAAACCTTAGATTTAGCAGAGCTTTCAGGCTCTACGTGTTCTGCTTCAGAAGGCAGCACAGCTACCTCAGGTCTTGAGGACACGCTGAAGTTAGACCCCAACTACCAGCAGAAAACCTTGCCTATTCTCAGGGCAGGTTAAAATCCTACACAATTCAGGAACAGCTAGAGTAACAGTGGGAAAGAGGGAGGTTTTAAATTATGTGAAATGGTTAAGCTATCCCATATGCTTCCTTCTGTATCCTCCCAGGGAGTAAATAAAGGTATCATCACTATTTCATTTGTCTTCTTGCAGTTTATTGCTCACATTCTGGTGGCTGGGATGAGAGTTTTTTTGCCTTGTCCCAGCTGCTGTATCCCAGGCCAGGAGAAGACAATTTTTCCAAGAATAACTGCACATACCCAAACAGGAAAGCTGGGTCATGCAAAAAGGGAGCAGGAGAGGCATGAAGCAGGAGGCTGTGACACAGCCCATTCCTAACAGCAGTCTCTGGGAGCAACATGAGGAGAGGGACCACATCCTGGAAACCCCACATTTCTGTACAGCTCTACTCAGGCCTGGAAGCTGCTGGAAGCTGTTGGTACAACCCTCCCAGAACAGACCTAATGGCTGGGGAGAAGGGAAACAAGACATGCTTCCAAGTCCTTCACTTGGTCTGTCTCTGCTTTCCCTGTTCATGAGCTCAGAACCTCAGTATGAGAGAGACAAGGGCTCTTTGCATGTTTGCCTTATAGAAGAGGCGTGGAATTGGCACCCCATTTCTGGCCAGCAGTGCTCCCTATTACTCTTTGAAGAGCAATTTTACTCTTCAAAATCTTTGTTTCACAGAAGCAACAAGGACTAAGAATGAACTACTACAGTGGACTTGTTTTTTCAAACATTGACAATCAGAAATAAAAATGTTAAATTGTTTTACTCTTTAGATTATAAAAAAAGGTAAGTTGGATTAGTATGTATTTCCTGTAAAATGCACTACCTTTTTATAACTTTGTCAACTCCACTTACAATTTTGTGTAGATAAGTCAATGCTGTCTGTTCAACAATTGCAAATATTGAACAGAGTCAACTGTCATCTAAAAGTTTCAATATAAAGGTAGCTTTTGTTGTTCTGCTATCTAGAGCAAAATATTCTTTTAAGAATAAAATTTTCACTAATGTGGTTTAGGCTACCTGGTTAGAGAAAATGAAATTTGCCACATTTAATCACACTGCGCAGTCCACTGGAACAGTTCAGGAAATAAGACATTACATACACAGAGAAAATAAGAGCCAAGTTCATCTGGCTCCTAAATTGTTGCTTCCCAGGCCAAACACAATGTTCTCTGTCAGCCACTCAGATCACATGGATTCCAGAAAACAAACTAAACAAAAAATCCTGCACCTATTCTCTCACCCATGGAGATGTTTCTGAATACATTCAATGCATATTCCTCTGGCATTGCACCTGTTTTCTCACACCAACCATTTACATCTCCATGAAGAAATTACCATGCCATATAAAACCATGCATCACTAAGAGTGTTAAACAGCAGAATCTGAGAGCATGCACATGATTCTTCTGTGGCAATTTTTACTACATCTCAGAGCAGTTTTTCAAGATGTTTGGATGCCTGAATGCAAGGATCAACGCCCTTTTCTGAATATTCAGAAGCATAATGCTACCTATTGAAATATATTGAAATGCTTTTTAACAACCTGCTTTGCATACCCATCTAGGATGCCTTTTAAAAGCTTGTTCTTTTTCTATGGCACTTCAGAAGAAATGTAGCCATGCCAAGTTTTAGAACAGCACAAAACAAAGATCCATTTCTAATCCCTCTTGCCATCCATATAATGACTGAAGATTTAGCTCAATTACTTACTAATATATAGACAATAACTCCAACCTTAATGTGACTGACTTTTCAGATACTCAATTCCTGATTTACTTTCCAAAATCCAGCCAAAGCAATTAAAGACTCTGCATTCAACCTATTTCTTCTGTCAGATTTATTTTATTTATTGCAACCTATTTAATCAGAAAACAAGACTCAGGCTTTTAATCTGTTAAGACATTGCTCAGTTACTGCTAGAAATCACATTCCCCCACGCATTGCTTTGCACCTCTCAATAATCTATATCAGATAATAAATAGTTCTTAAGACACAAACATACACACACACATGCCTCTGCAATTACCTGCATAAATTCCCAAATAAAAGTTAAGGTCTAGATCAGGCACTTTTGTTCCATTATTTCCATTTGTTGTGAGATTCAACTTTTCTTGATGATTTGCCCTGTGGAAATGCACACAGAAGATAACCATCATAAAATAAGTGCATTTAGCTGTTTCTAGATTAAATTCTTTAGTTGAAATCTTTAGTTCAAAAGATCTCATGTATTGATGCTGTCATGCATCACAACATGAATAGATGCAATTACAGGCTACATGTAGCATAAAGTTTTAATTTTTTCCCCCCAAAAAAAGAAGTGGAAATCAGAGGAAGATCTGAAGTATTCTAGAGCAGGTTCCATTCCTCTTCAACTAAACAAACAGCAATTGACTGAAAAGGCAGAAACAACCAGCCACTTTTTATCACCAACTTACCAGTATGAAAGCCACCAGTCCTGGAGCACATAGGCCACCTTGAGCAAAAGAAGCAAATACAAGAATCATCTCACAAAATTTAAAAAAAAATAGAAAATTAAATTTCCTTGCTATTCTTTCAAGCTCTCTGGGAAAACATCACATATTCAGAAAAGTATGCCATCCAGTCTTTCAAGACCAGCAGCAATTTGCCAAGCACATTAGAAGGTGCTCTACAAAGAAAGAAGTTACCTTAAATTACCTTACATGTTAGCAAGCTAAAGGAAAGCAATACACTTTAGCAAACAAAATATAGTAGCTCTACCTAATGTATGTTAATTGAACTTTAAAGAACTCATTTTCTCAGTTCCTAAATTTGCTACAAGAGATATTCCAAAATGCTTTTTGATTAACAAACTTTCTGATGTTACCAGTCCAGAAATTTGTGTTTACAGGAGATAATTACCAGAAACAGGGTTGAAGGAAGATGAGAGAGGAGAGGGAGGGAAAAACTCCTTCTGCCACCTTCCTTCTGTGACAAAAGGTGACTACAAACATGTAACAGGGTTTTTAATCTCAAAATACACTTCTGTTCATGTGAATCTGAAGTTGTGGGCAGTCTACTACAGAGATCTGATCTTGCTTAGCTAACTTTCCAACAGACTCAATTCAAGGACAAGCAAGAAGTAAGATGTTAAAATATATAGACTATTTTTTTTACAGCCAAGAAAAATAATTTCCATGAAATGAATTTGAGCCTTCTCAGCAAAAAACAGAAAAAGGTTCACGAAAGCTATCCTCACTCAGCTTCCTCAGCTCACCATTGCTTTCAGTAAGTTTGTAAATAACTTTGTTTAAAAACTCATCTACATACCTGCTACAGTCTGCATCACACAAAATATTTGCCTATGCTCTTCCTTCCTTTCTCATTCTGCTAAACAGTGACCCTCCACCTAAACTTTTCACATGATCTGCACTTACCAACAGGTGAGCTGCTCTTTGAACACTTCTGTCAGGCTCTTGTCCTCCCACACCCAGTACATCTCTTTACCCTCCTCAACTGGAAACACTCTGTTTTTTAACACCACTTTTATACACTTTATTATTTTCTTCTCTTTCTAAACAAAGTACACTGGCTTATAATTTTCATGCCATATTGTCACCAAAATAATTATTTTAGTGAGTTATTAAAATTGTTGGAATAAGGATCAGTATAAGACCTCTCAATGCCGTATCAAAAATTCCATGCTGACACTTGGGTATGCTACAAAATTATTAAAGAACACCCAAACATTTTAGACTAAACATTACAGCACCAAGTATGCACCGTATTTAAAAAAAAAAAAAATAAAAATAGAGCAGAAAAAGATCTCACAAACTCAAAATTCATTCAATACTATTTGTGGCTTCCAACAACTTACCTGTGCCAAAATATTAAATAATAAGAGTATAAAAATCACAAAGTAGTTTGCTCCTGCAGAGAAGTATTTTCTGTAAACTTTAAAGCTTATTTTTCCCTCATGTCGACTCTCCTCTGGCACTGCAGCCAGTGCATTTTCACCCTGAAAGAAAATCCATAGAATAAACCCCATCAATCTTGTAGTTACAGATTCAGACTAAGCCAGTAGGTTCAAAATTAGCAAACAATTAAACAAGGAGATAAAGTGATTGTGCATATAAAAACTTTAAATATTGAACTATAGCTATGACAAAAAAATTAGTCTCAGTGCCCCAATACTGAAAAAGCTACTCTGCGAAGCAACACTTCAAGGATTTTATTTGGCATTGGCTCACCAAATATACCACAACTTCATATATAGCCAGAAATATTTACTCTGACCACTATGTGGGTTCTTTTTTTCTTATATAGCACATTCGTGCATAACAGCTCCACAAATTAAGGCCTTCACTCAGGGAAGATTCTGTTTTCAGAAAGCAAATGTGGGCAACCTTTCCTTCCCTGAAAAGCATTTAAGGTAAATACTCTT
This sequence comes from Ammospiza caudacuta, assembly GCF_027887145.1. Classification (NCBI taxonomy): domain Eukaryota; kingdom Metazoa; phylum Chordata; class Aves; order Passeriformes; family Passerellidae; genus Ammospiza; species Ammospiza caudacuta. Next base: position 80,004,101 of record NC_080594.1, read on the forward strand.
CTACAAGTATGTACCATAATCAACCAATCTATACTTGAGACTTACAAATTATCAACAAAGTTCTAATCATCTCCTTGTAAATAAGAACAAAGCATCTATTAATAGGGAAAATAACTGAAATGATAAATGGGAAGTCATAGTAAGCAAACAATGGATGGGGGACGCTAAAAAACAGAGAAGGAAAAAATGATACAGGCATAAAGAAGGTAAAAGAACTATACAAATTAATAAAATCAGGCATCTTTTAAAAATTTTACAGTATATGCAATATAAAAACTAGTGGCAATTAGTGGACATGTAACAGTTGATTTTGTTGCCACAAGGCATGGCTGTACAAAAGCAGTGGAATCAAGAGACCTGATAGACATAAAAAGAGAAATGCAAGCTACAAATCCATAGAAGGTGAGAAGCCTATATTTCTTTTTGTTTCTCCAGCCACCACACCTTCCCACTTCTCCCCATCCCCATTCAACAGTATTGATGCTGCTAAGAAGCTTGGTACACCTCCATAAATTTAAGAGAATTTATGACTGGAATTGCCACTGGGGCATTAATTATATAAGTTCACTGCTTTGGAGCATAAAACCATTCCTCAAAAAGGCATTAAAAGGTCCATAGCTTTTTTTTTTTTTTTTAATCTCACTGCTTTTCACCATAGAGAAGAAACAGAGATAATACAGACCTACAGCATAGGGGTGACAAGCATCAGGGACATACAGGGAATGCTTGTTCCATGGATGCAGTGCTAGCACAAGCCTAGCAGGGTTACAGGGAGCCTGCACTGATTGATGGGAATGCAAACACACCAGCAGAAGGCAACCTCTGGTACAGAAACTTCAGGGTTGCTTTTGCATTGGGCAGGCCAAGAGATAAGGAGGCACCTGGAAGTCACACTGGCACCCTACAAAGCCTTCTGTTTCCACCACCAAAAGAGAGCAAGGCAGCAGCGTCCCAGGATCACCCCCGCAGGCCAGCTCAAGATCATGTGGGTATGTTTATGGGCATGTTGATGCCAGCCATGCAAACACAGACTTTGCATAAAGCCACAGCTTCTACATGCACTTCCCAGAGCTCAGGACTTCAGGGAAAGTGTTCATTTCAGTTCAACACTGCACAAACACACCCAATACAGCGGGACTGGTCCTTTACAGCACTGCTGTCAGAGGGCAGGCTGAAAGAAGCACAGTGTGGTGGCTCTGGACTCACACAAGGAATGCTCCCAGCACTCAGCAGAGCTGATGCTGAACTGCACAGGCTGACTCTGCTGGGTTTGAACAGCCCCACGCTCAGCTGTGAGCTGCCAGCCAAGCACAGCCAGGCAGGTTCTCCACAGGCGAGCTCTCACCTGATAATGCAATTCAGTAATCCCTGAAATCCCAATGCTGCAGGGAAAGCCCATATCAAAATTTAAGTTAAAAACCAGCCAGACAAGAATCAAGACACCTCTCTCCTCTGAGCACTCACAGGTGGTTGTTCCACGGCTCCATCTTTCTGCGAGGGGACGGACGAATCCTGGGACAAGACAGAGGACTCCGAGAAGGTTCGGTTCCGGGCAGACTTCAGGTTGGGGGTTCCTGGAACTGACAGCTGCTCTACCACCTCCTCATCTTTTTTCAAAAGGGAAGCAAAGTCGATGCCAGATTTCTGGAACTCTGCATATGTACCTTTCCCCACCGTTTTACCCTACAATCAATACAAAGTTTTAGTACCTTCATTATATACTTTGCATAATGGACAATTTTTCTTACCAGTCCTTGCTACCTCTGGGGTTCTGCAGTTGCTGGGCACACATCCCACTGCAGTAACTGAGCTGAAGCCTCTATGAGTTCCTCACTTAGAAGAGCAGAAACAAGCTCTTTAAGCTCTGACCAGAAACCTTGTAGCAGCTAACAGGGCCAACAAACAAACAGGATGAGAACAACCTCAGTTACAGCCAGGGGAGAATCACTTCCCTGGAGAAGCTGTGGGACATGCCAAGCCCTGCAGCTTCAGGACAACCTATTAAACCACACACACAACCATCAGTCTTTTTATATTGCTCCATCCCAGGGGAAAACACCATCTCCATTTTCTGATCCTCACAGAACCTTACAAGGAGCAACACTGGCCATGTCCACATTTCTTTCAGCTCTACCACAAACTCATTTCTCAAGAGCTACTGAAATTTTTCAAGCAATCTGAAAGTAAAAGAGGAACAGTGCCCTTTTGCACCATTGTGATGCATCAGAAGTAATTTCAAATATTTCACTACCCAGCCTTAAAAAAAAAACAGGAAAAAAAGCCCCAACTGCAGTCCTTGCATTTCCCCTCTGTCTCTCAGTATCTGGTACAATAAAGATGGGAAGGAACCAGCTGTACTGAAGGCATGCCTGAGACTATGTCTCAGTCTTAATTTAAAAATTGATTTGTTGCAAAATTAACACAGTTCTTAATTCACGCAGAAGTGTAAGGAACAAAAACAAAAGCAAAACATTAACACAGTCTCAGAGTATATTAAATTTGAAGGAAGGGAAGGCTAAAACTTTTATTTCAAAACCAGAAAAAGTGTTTGAAGAAATAAGTATTACTAATGCAAGATTATTTACATGCATGACAAAATTCAGCAACAGATTTTTCAGGGAAGGTATTCCAAGAAAAATAAACTTATTAATAATTGTAAAACTTGATATGTAGTCATAAGTAGACAGAAAATACACTTACAAACTAAAAATTAAAACCTTTTTTTTTCCTTTCTTAGATTAAAAAGGATAATGAAAAAATATAAGTATAGATATTAAAATTACTTACATCCTTTAAAATTAGAATCTGATTTGCAGCATGGAGATATTGCAACTGGTGAGTGACCAAAACAGAAATCTTCTGACGTAAGGCTTGACAAATACATCTGCAAAGAGATGGAAAGATTAATGAAAATTAAATGTCCTAGAAGACTTTATTTATTTCTGGAAAACCTCTTCTATTCAATTTCTCAGTTTTTAAAATAAGAAGATGACCATGCTTACTAGATTTATGAAAACTATATAAAACCTTAACAAAACATGTTCCTCATTTAATTTCTTAAGTTTTCAAGCTAGGGAAAAGATATATAATTATTTCTGATCTGCAAAAAAAGAGGAGGCAATAAGACATTTCATTAAAGTTGTCTTAAACATTCTTGCAACAAATGTACATGTCATAAGCTGAATTGCAAATTTTTAAAAATTATTCTAAAGGAAAGAGAAAGAAGGGCAAGATACTGTGTTAAATTATGGAGAAATAGAGCCAGTAAATGTATGTCTTCTTTGAGAGAAGCTTTCAGACCAGCTGTAACACTGAGCCACAGAGACTCTTCTGGAGAATTACACAGTACTACTGATTTAAGGAAAAAAAACTCATAACATTCCAAAATAGTCCATAAATGTTTATTTTTACAACAGGCTCACTAAGGCTTAGTTTCATCATCCATCTGCTTTTAGAAATACTGTTCTGTATGACTGAAGAACAACAACCAGGTGAAAAGCCCAATTCTAAGCGAATGACGATCTGAGGTGTGTCCCTTTCTCACTGATGAGACAGAGAACCCACTGAAAGCCTTCTCAGCAGGGGATGTGACTGGCCCAAGAGTTCAGACATCTGCTGGAGCCAGCCCAGCACTGCCACAACATACTTATCTGTCTTTTAAAACCCAGATGGTTCACCTTCCCTGGGACTGTCCACTACTCTTCAGAGGCACACTTGGTTAGACTGTGAGCTCACTTCATGCATGACAACAGGACAAACTGCTGCACCAACTCCACTGTCACATTTATTACATGCACAAGCACACACACAACTATGCACACAGTCACACCAGATCCAGACGGAGAACACCGCAAGAACACTCCAGCCTCTCTGGAGTACAAGAAAAAGCGAGATGAAGGGACTGTGAAAGTTGCATCCTCTTCCCCAACTAAGAATCAATTTAAACGTAAAAATGTTCCTGGCAGAAGTTAAATGGGTTCTTCTCCATGTTTAAGCTAAACAGAAATCACAACACCCTTGAAAATGTATTCCAGGGACAAGCTACCCTTGCCGCCATAATTTTTTTCTCTGAAGCTCAAGTTTAAGTCCTTTGATGCAATTTCAATCCATTACATCCCCAAGGGCCCCTAGACCAGTTCATTCCTGTGTACAAGGTCCCTTCATACTTGAAGTCCTCCAGACATGAAAGAAAAACAAATAGAAGTAATAAAGAAGTCTCCCAAATAGACTTTTCTTTTAAGTTGCAGATAGCTTTCTATTTTGCCTCCCTGCCCTGGACCTGAATGTTCCTGACTGCATATACTGGAGTATGAAGCTGGTCTATACATTTTTTGAAGGGCACAAAATTGAAACATTATTTCAACTGAGACTTTACATCTACAAAGCATAACAGGAGTATTATTTCAGTTGCACTGCCACATACAGCACTAGTCATAAATACCAAGGTCCCATTTCCTTAACAAGAGCACGACATTGCTGAGTCATACTGGGTTTGCCATCTACAACACTCTACACCTCCTTTTCCACACTACTGCTCCCTGCTCGTTGTACCTTCATGGACTCAACATCTAGCACTTCACCCTGCTGCATGCACCTACTAATTCACATCCCACAGCCAAAACATCATCAGAAATACCAGAATCGGGACAGACCTCTCTAGAAACTACACTCTTCCGATTCAACAAAAATAAGCAAAGAGTATTTTAAGTTAACAAACTTAAGTAACAGGATGATATAACTCATTTGAAAAACCCACTGCACTTTGACAGCAAACTGCTACAGAATTAAAAAATAATTAGCTTGAGCTTTGATAGTGCAGAGCATGAAGCAGGAGACACTGAGAAGGGGGCCCACAACAACACAGTGCTCCCCTATGCACAGGCAGAGTCTTTGCACTTTGTGCATACAAATCCTCATTTGTTCTTCCTTCCCTATCAGTTCTGCTTTTCTTTGAGACAAGTTTTCCTTCAATCTTTTTTAAGTTTTTATCTCCAAGAACCAGCTTTCTTTCACCTCTGCAAAATGTCTCTTCTTTAATGATTCTACTTTCTTCCTTACCATTTTTTCTCCCTCTCCTTTTTGGAAGTTTGCACGCAATTTTAACTTTACTCTAGTTAATACTTGTATTCATTTCAATGAAAATAACCACTGAAATGAAATTAAAGCACATGCATAAGTGCTCACAGGCATAAACCTTTTGTTACATTAATTTACTTCCTATATTTGTTTTCCTCTCCCTTCCATTTAAATTTAAGCAGTTTAGGGAGAACAACCCCCCAGTTAGTTTTGCACATTTCAAAATATACAAAATTTTTAAAAAAGGTACTATGCTTGCTAGAGACAAAAAAACCCCATACCCTACACATTCTACTCTGCTGTCTCTTTTTCTACTCTGCTGCTTCTGCTTCTATGCCTACCTTGATAATGATTTATCTCCATCTCATGACAAGTCCCAGTCACACATAAATACAACTGGTCCACAAAATCCATTTACCTATTCCAGGCATCAGGTAGCACTGGATGGCTGGAGAAAGTACACCGGGAGATTCTTCCTCTGGCATCCATTTCCAGCCTCCAGAGTCCATATATTAGGAACTTTCTGAGCCAGAGATCCTGGTGTTTCAGAACTTTTTCTATGTGAATTTTGTCTAATACTAGGAATGATGTGCATACCACTCCCAAGAACCATGACAACTTTAGGTCTTTTAGGCCTTATTTTAAAAGATTTCTAAACTGTCCTGCAACTCTGTCTACTCTCACAAGCACAGAGGAGAAAGAAAGAAAGAAATCAAGCTGATAATCAACTGAGACTTGTACACAGCTCCTGTCACTGAAAAAGATACACAGGAAGTAACAATACCTAGAGAAAGGCATGCCCCAATAGACTGATGAAATATAAATCTCACTCTTAAACACATGACTTTTGAGTCAATACTGCTGGTGGGACACAATTTTATCTCTATCTAAAAGTGATCTGAAACAATATGATATAGATAAAAAGGGAAAGTAGGAAATTCCTTGAGATCCAAGTGCAATTGAACAATTTTCTTAGAAATCCCCATCTGCTCCAAACTTCACCATACAAAGAAATGTGCTCCTGGATCTGTGATGGCTGTCCCTCATTTTGAAACTAGAGTTCTCAAACTATTGGATTTCCTAAAAGTGAATTAAAAGCCTACTATTAACTATCAAGAACCCACAGGAAAAAAGGCAACAAATAACACAAAAATAGGAACTCTTCAGTTTATACCTTCCAAGGAATCTGACCAGGAAAGAGGAATTAATTGAAAAACTGCCTTTATCTACTCCATCATCCACAGAATTACTTGTCTGAATCACGAAGAAATTCTTAAGAGCCAAAGTCCTTTATTAATAATATCATGGTCTCTTTTCCCACTGGAGCTGTGCTACTTGCATTCTTTCTCATTTGAAAACTATTTATATATTTTAAACTACTTACTGCAGTAGCTGAATAGAATACAAAAAAGCAGCAAATGTAATGAACCAGCCACCCACATGCCATAGCTTTGGGGAATTACTAGGAACATACCTATCTTTGTAAACACACACACTAGACACTTGTAAAAAAAATAAACTTTAACATAAAATTGCAAGAAAAAAAAGTGAGTGAACTGAACAATATCCACTTCAGATTCTCATTAAAAAATCCCCTGCTTCTTCCATCTCATCCATTGTTTTAAGCCTCGTGGTTTGGACTCCTGGGGGAGCAGCCTGCATGAAGTGGTGTTTTGGACATTCCTCAGCACCATGTTCTAAGAAATCATTCTTGCCCAAGTGCTCTCTGTCTTCTCCACATTTCTAGCACTATTCAGGAAGCACTAAAGTACATGCCTTGCCTTGTTTCTCAAAGCAAATTACTTAACATAATGCTCTCCCCACTACCCCCAGTACCTTTACAGATTCCAGGGAGGCCTCAGAAGACAACTTCTGTTTGTAATAAACTCCCCCTAAAGTCTTGTGTAGGGAGGCATTGCTTGGTTTTCCTTCCCAGTACTACTACACCCAGCCCATTTTCTTAAAAATGCTTTCATTCTACTTCTTTGTGTTTTGCTCAATCTGATCTGGAGTTGTGGAGAAAAAATGAAAGTACAGAAACAACCCCAGCTACTTGTCTGAGTTTCAAATTCTCTGAGATAACCTCTTTATTCCTCCTCATCTTATCAGCAAAACACAGTGCAATGGCTTCTATCTCCTCTATAGTTTTGCACATGCAAAAAATCCACATTTGCAGGTTTGCAGTAGAATGCAGATGCTGCCAGTGTCACAGCTCACATGAAAAGTAGAGCAAGCTGAAGAGGCAGCCTGCCCTCCTCCACAAGGCACCAGGGCACTTTCTCATCTCCCTCTTCAAGAAGAGACCTTAAGGCTTCAGGGAGAGACAGGGGAACAGCTCAGGTGGGTGCACTTTCAGAACTCAGGCACTGATACAGTCAGATGCTGGAGTTGCAGAGAGATCTTGTGCAGAAACAGAAAAGCAGCAGATGAAGCCTAGAAAGCTTCAACAGGCATTAAAGGAATGTGATAGTGCATGTGAACTACAGAGGTGATGAACTCCATCTGTCAGTCGTGGCAGCTGAAAAATGAACGTAAAGCCCATGCAGCATAAAACTCTTACTCCACACCAACAGACAGAAACAAACAATAGCCTTTTGAAAACATCAGTAAAATAAAGCAACATGTTAAAGGGGTTTCAGAGGGTCCAGATTTGAAACCGCCAACATCAACAGGATGTACAACTTTCAAATTTAAATACTAAAAGCTTCCCTGTATGGGGAAAAAAAGAACATTCATGCCACTGCTACTCAGTGCAATTTCTACGACCATTTCTGCAAGATTTCTGCAAGTTTTTATGATTACCTAGGGGAGGACAGGAGAGAACAATAGTAAAACCAAATTAATTCATGTATTTGGAGCATGGAATTCAAAGGATGCAAGTATGCTAAACAAAACACATTTGCTGAAGGCCTGAACCAAAGACCACTGAATTTCACCAACAGAAGCTTCTTCTAGTAAATTCTAGATTATACCTTTTAACATAGAGAGCTGCAAGCTGTGAAGAAGTAAGGACAAAACACTGGCTGGGACTAACCAAATTATTCTGCAACTCACCTATGTGCCTTAGATTAGACAGTGTCAGAAGGATGGAGAAGAAGAAACTCACTGAAAAGGAAACCTGACTTTTAATGAACTCTCCCCTGTTTCTTTGGAAGTGGGGAAGGGTCCAGCATCCCCCTCTTACATAGTAAATTTATACATTCTCTTTACTTCTGCTTTCTGCTGTCTGCTCTGCAGGCCACATGCCCCGTTTCACCTACCCAGGAGAAACTTCAAGAATCAAAATTAAAAATTATTCAACAGTCTAAGACAGTTCTCTCCTCTCCTTTAGCCAGTTGAATTAAGTGCTTATTACTAGCTAGTAAAGTTGTAGCAAACTAAAAAGAGATTTAAAATCCCACCCCATTTTATTCTTCACTCACTATTAATATTCGTAAACCCCATTATTCATAAACCCCAATACTCATGTATGAAACTCAACATTTTCCTTAAGAAAATGACAGATATTCCCTTAAGAATATTTCTATTTATAGTATCTCCAAAACAGATTTTTACAGGGCTTTTAAAAATAAAGAACAAAGTCAACAAAACATAGAGGGGAAGAAAAAAACCCTGTATCTTCCAATTACATAAAATGGGGGAAAAACAAATCAGAAAGCGAATGTACAAAGTTTTATGAAGAAATCCATGTCCTCAGAAATGCTGTCCCAAGTTTTTTGATAAGGAATTACAATAAAACAGTTGCATTTTATATTAAAATAAAGTAGTAACCTACTTTTCAAACAAATGTCTTCCAACTTCAGCATCTACTGCACTCAGTGGGTCATCCAAAAGATAGATGTCTGCATCTTGATACACGGCTCTGAAAGGTTTAAAGAAATGTCAGTATAACAAAGTCTTACATTAGTTCACTTTAGTCACTGGAATCTGACAATTTATAAATTTTAGAAATAGCAAAAACCACTAGCCTGGCCAGATTTACACGGGCCTTCTGTCCCCCACTCAGAGTAGCTCCACGATCTCCTATTACTGTTAGGTCACCATTTGCCATTAATTCCAAGTCCTGTGAATGTGAAAGAACAGATAAAAATATTTTTAAAATCATTTTAACTTCAAACACTGACAAAGCTGTTTCAATGTTACATTTCTTATTTGAAAAGTACTAATGTAACACATTAAATATAAGGTTTCATACTAAATGTAATATCTGCAGTTGCTTTATGACTCTGTACTTTCAGCAAAGGGTAATTGAGAAAGCAGAAAAAATAGATGAGATCCTAAAGTTCACTTTTTCTACAGCTGTGCCAAAGTAAAGTGCACTACTATCCTTAGTCTTGCAAGGAATATTTATTGGTGATTCAGAAAACCAAATAAAATACCTAACAGTAAAGTTATTAAGCTTTTATTTGAACAAAATTAGCTGTCACAAAAAATAAAAACTGCACTAATTATTATCGGTAAATTATCTTGCCAATATCCCTAAAAAACAGATTGTTTTTATTCTTACTGAAATGTATTCAGGAAAAATAATTACAACATTCATCACACAGATTTGGGACTTCAGTATTGTGGATAAAACAACAAAATTACATAGTGTTGTATGTCATATTATCATATTTCCTATTCAAGAAATACAGAAGTTATACATTAAGCTACAAAACATATTCTGAAAGCTTATTCACAGCTTTTATAAGACACATAAATTTGCAAGAAAACTATGAAAGCAAATCTACCATCAATATGAAGTGGGGATTTTTAAAATGCTGTTTGCTGTCTTTTAAAGTCATTAAAGCCTTAAGTTTAGACAACAACATGACTGAATATCAGCAGGAGACACTAAAACTATCTTCCAAGTGTAAAAATCTTGCAAAAAACGCTCACTACAGTAACCATCTGCTTTTCACCTGTGTTGCTGCTGACAGAAATATCATAACATGCTGCACAAAACCTTTTTAGCTGCCAAGCAAAATGTCTGTTTCTTGACAAATCTGGCTTAATCCTCTTCTATATCTCATGTCACAAACTCCTTTGCACACAAACCTTTCAAATATATTTTTTCATGAAACTACTTGGGTTCAGCAAGTTCTTCAGTACATAGGCCTACGGTTCTTTTGATAACTGTTTGCAATGCATAATATATAGCAAACACAACATTTATTTCAAAGGAAAGCATACAGGATATTTATGAAACTAAAGCCACAAAGAGTGCTAGCTTGATCATTTGTTTTCTGCCTCTTACTGCATTTGCACACACCCCAACCATAACATATGTTAAAAATGGCTAAAATGTAATTATGAAACAGAATAATAGGGAACAGCTTTTCCCAAATTCGTCCGTGCTTCATACGTGCTATACCTCCCCCTAGTGTAAGCTTTGGGAATTAGAAGGGGATGCCTTACACAAGGATAGCAAAAATAATTGCACATTTCTGATGAGCAACAGGAGTCATTTCACATGCTACTTACAACAATTCCATATATTGTACATTGCAGCCTGTACCACAGGCCTGAAAGAATACTAGAATAAAAATTACAATGGAAAGAAAATACACAAGGAGAAAGCCTTACCTTTTTAAGAGCACAGACTTTTAAAACATTTTCGTACTTTTCTTTCTCATATTCCTTGTCAAACAGTATATTACTTCTTACAGTGCCAGAAAACACCCAAGGCTGCTGTGAAACATAGGCAATTCTTCCAGTAACATTTATTGAACCCTTGTCTTTCGGCAGCTCACCAAGTATGGCACTTAAGAGAGAAGACTGAAAAAGATTTTAAAAAAATAAAGTAAAAATTAAAAGGTTTGGTTGCACTAAAGACATCAGAGACTGGGCAGATTTTACTACCACAATGGCTTATTTCACCTTGTGTCTCAAACTACTGCTAAACAGTAGGAAGGCACTAGTCTTCATGCAGTCATGAAGCAACACACAAAATACTGCTGAGCTCCACATCACCTCCTCCCCATCCAAAAGGACATGGGCCTATCCTGAACGCCAGTACTCTGATGCAGAGTGTGTGATTATGCACATAAAGGAACTGTATATTTTCAGGTTGCTAGTTTTCACATTTAATAGAGTCAAAAGCCTCATGGAATGGTATAAATATTAAGACTTACTTTTCCAGCTCCTACAGGACCAATCACAGCCAGTAACTCCCCTCGTCTGACAGTAAACGAAATCTGTTGAAGTGTTGGGGTTTCTAAAGTCTGGAAATTTGAGAAAAAGTCAGGATTTCTCAGCAATGAAATATAAACCATCAAAATGAATATTTAGAAACAGAAAACAATGTGCATGCATCACTGTAAACTACCAGTCCATATGCCCACCATATTTTTAGGCATATGATTTTTGTCTCTTCAGTAATTCACAAATACTTTTAAAAGACCCTCATCCTTCCCCATGAACATGCAACACAGCTAAAAGAGCATTCAAGGAAGAAGGAGGCCAAAGGCAGCAGAAGCAGGGCTGCCTCAGAGCCCACATATCTGGGTGGCAGCCTCAGGAACATGAGCTCTGTGCTGGCCACCACACCAGCATTCCCAGCACAACACACTCAGCCACTCTGAGCACACAGACAAATGGAGAGCTGAGAATATCAGAGCCTCAGGAAAGCCAGGGCTGTGTTTGCCCTAGTCAAGGCTCTACCCAAAGTAAAACCATAAAAATGCCATTTGATTTTACACAACTCCATCTTGTATACTGGATATTCATTTGTACTACCCTAGGAGTGTCAGCTTAATATTCCTTTTTGGTATGCCTATCCTTCACGTTATGGAAGAGCTTATGTCCCAACATATGTTGCACCTCTCCTTTCAAGGTTCCAAAAATGCCTACTTGTGGAAAGAAAGGATGCTCAGGTCTTTAACAGCTATGCTAAACAGCAATTTCTAAGGACCTGGTGCAGCTCCCTCTCATTAAAGCAAAACACCTTTGTAACACAATCTGCCTGCACTTGCATCTTTACCCACACTAAGCATGACTGACACTAAAATACAAACAGTAAAATATATGCATTAAAAAAAAAAACCAAAAGTACTTTATTAAAGGACTAAACAAAAACCCAGCCTTAAGCTCCAAAAACAGAAGAGCAAGGTTAAGAATACCTTAAAATCTCCAGCCACCTTTTGAAGTTCAAGAGGCTGAAAAGGCCACCACCATAACTCCACATAAAAGATGACACAAGCCAAAAATGTTCAGGGACTGCAAAGGAGGAAGCCTGCAATTCATTTCCAATTACTTGGGAAGAAGGAGAAATCCAGTATCCATCCCCATCTGTGATGGCTGGGATAGCTGGGATGGCACACTTGTGCTCACTCATGCCAGAAGAAATCCCTGGCAGGCAGCCCCGCTGCCAGAGCTCTGGGATGCACTGCAGGGCTCACAGGAGATCCTCAGGAGATCCTGCCAGAAGCTGAACTGAGCTCCTTGTGCAGCTCTGCTGAACCACTCCTGCTGCCATTATGGATTTCCACAAGGTGGCACCAACGGGATTTTTTTCCTTTTCTCTGCACAACCTCACCACCCACCCAAGCAGCAGCACCTGACCTCGAAGCTGATTCCTCTGCCCAGAGAGCACAGCTCAGGTGCTCACCTAAGTGCTAAGGTCAGGAGAACTCTACAGATTTTGACCGCCAAAGATTTTATTTTTTTAACACAGTGTTTGCAGTAAGAGAACATATCTCTTCCTAAATCAATGTCTATATAGAAAAAAATAAGCTTTCGGACACACAGGCCCTTCTTCAGGCATCTTGAGGATGTGCTTCTGTATTCACAGAAGTGCAAAGACATTTCCACCCACATCAAAAACTTGAAAAAATATAACCTAAGAGCCAAAAAACATTACAGAAAGATTTTCTTAAAGTTTTTATACTATTACTGCCATACTATACATTATAGCAGTTGGAATTTATCATAGAGCCTACACAAAAGTAGTAATTCAAGCAAACAGCACAGCCACACACACCTAAGAAACATGATATTTTTCCAAAATAGCATTCCTTATAATTAAAGACAATTTGTCCTGAATTCACCACACCCATTTTTAGGCACTAAACTGAGGCACTTAAATTAGAGCACAGACTAACATTACAGCTAAGTACACCTGGCAGCTCATGATCAGAAATGCCCCAGCTCCCTGTGCCCTGTCAGCTTGCTGTGTCTCCAACTTCCCTCCTTCTGCCTAACCTTGCATGTGTTGTTTATGGGACTCAGCTATCAGAAAACTGATCTCATTACAAGTGATTCATTTTCTATTGCTTTATCCCTCCAAGCTGCTTCACCACAAGGTCATACAAACCAGCATTAACAACCAGCACAAGGGAGGCAACAGACAGAGAATGCAAGGACAAGAGGACACAAGAATGATCCCTTCAGGGGAGCAACTCCTTAGCTGAGCTTGGGCAGACCTTACACATCCTACACACAAGAAAATGAAACAGTTCTGCCCACCTAAGGGACACAGAGATCATATATTGCATGAAAGTACTATACTACTTAGGCTTCTCATGTAAGGACTAAAATCACAAAGGATAAATTTGGCCTCTGCTCAAATGCTGAGGTTTTAAATCTCAAGTTGCTCAGTTGAGCAAGACAGACTGTTCTGTAAATTCAAGGAACATCAGTAAAAAGCTGCACTGAAGAATCCCTAGTTCCATGCTGGCATCAGACTAGCCTGTGGTACTCAGATAATACCTGCCTAAGTAAAACAAGAGTGTGACCAGGAAAACAATTGGTTTTGTTTATCTTTTGAGAAACTGTAATACACCATGTTAGCCTGTTTTCCTAAAAGTGTAGCTAATAATTCCTTTTTCACATAAAGTGATTTTGGATTCATGGGTTGCTTCTTGGTTGGTGGTTTTAGTATCGCTTTTGGCACACAATCACTAAAAAATAAAAAAAATTATCATCCTGTTGTAGAGTGTCTGTACAGACATCCAAATGTCTTGAGAAACCCAGTCAGGGTAGCAAGCTAACCCTACTGCTTGACAAAGGATACATATTTATATTACTCCTTTCATAACTTGTCTCTATCAGAACTTACCACTTTTTTCAGTGATCAAGTCTATAAAATTATTTTGCATCATTTTAAGAGTATATAGTAGAAACTTTCTAAGCAGATCCTAACAGTTCTGAGAGAAATACTCTTCTCCCATGCACACTGCAATTCAATATCAAAATGGAAGTTACATTAACAGTTTTGTGGATGGCTTGGTTTGGGTTTTGGTTTTAACTGAAAGGAAACCAGTAATTCCAGTCATGCTACCCTGCTTTATGCAATATAAACAACTAATAAAAAAAAAAAAGTATTTTATGGGAACTTTATGCAACCATTTCCTGTAAATTGTTAATGGTGGTACCAAAGTCAGTTTGAGAAGAAAACAAAGATTAAGCAATACACTGCATTTTGCATTAGAATGTATTCACAATCAACTCTTTCATATCTATTAAAATTTAAAAGCTTGGTCAATGCCTCAGAAATATTGATGACACAGAGAAGTCTGAGAAAGTAAAGCAGAATAAAATAGCAGTTTTCTTTGGCAGCTATGTAGCTACAAGTACATAGATCCTTATCTCATATGTTTTCACACCTGATCTTCCTTGGGCCACAGCACAGGTTGGGGAACAGGGCTTAGAAAGTGAAATATGTGATGTCTTATTTGCATTACACTTATATGCAAAAGTAATGCCAGTATCCTGATCCATTCATAATTTTTAGAACTTCCAGCACTTGTCATGGAGACTGAAGTCTCTACTGTGTGAGGCTACTGCCAGGCTGCAATAGCACCAACAGCTCCTCACAAATTGCTGCTTACCATAGCAATTAAAGTTTTAAAACAGAAACAGTCAACCCTTGCCTTTATTACATAAAAGAGATATATAATAAATTTATCACGTTTATTGTCCCTTTTTCCAGCCATTTTGGTGAGTTTGGTGCATTTTAAGTAGAAAAAATGTGCAGCTGAACAGTCTCAAAGTACAGAGCAACAAATACATGCTGACTCGTCTCTAAAGCTTTCAAACCTGTTGTGATAAGTATAATATTGTACTGGTTCTAGACTAATGGACAGATCAAACATTCAGTTACAGAAAAAACCCCCACACAATAAGGCTGACCTTGCTGTGCTGTCTGTCCTTAATTCCAATTTAAGTACCTCAGCCACAATGCAGTGCTGCTTAATAAAAAGAGATATTTTCCCTGAGAAATACCAAGTTTTTAATTTAGTATAGTATTGAGAAATAGCTGCTTTTAAGATGCACTTGATAGCGTCTTCAGTACTATTCAACAGTTAGCTCAACATAATGAAAGGATTCTCAAACACAAAGGATGGAATACGAACTATCAGCACACCATACATACATACACTGCATTTTAGATTTCAAATGCTGACAGCACCAATATACTTAATATGCAAGTAAATTTACCTTATCCCAAGAGCAAGTCAAATCATGAACATCAAGAATGATATTTTCATTACTGCCCTGCAGTTGTGGCTTGAAGTGTGAGACCTCATCAAGCATCAGAAAGTTCTGCAATAAAAGAAAAGAAGAGGATATTGCCTAAAGTGAGACTGAGAATGGGAAAGGAACACATTTTTTGAAGGCAGCATACACAACATTAATTATGGGCTGGAAAAAACAACCACAAACTGATCAAAAAATTGCATTTCCAAGGCAATGCACAACTTCAACAGTGGACCTGTAACTAGACAGCTCTCCCTCCCGAAAAACCTCCAGAAGTGCAGACTTGAGAGGACTCTAACAACCACCTGCTCAATAATGAATTCCAGAAAGAAATAGATCTTAAGAACCGGTCCTGTCTTTTCCTTGAATCACTAACGACTTTTTAAATTGTTTAAGTCGTTCTTTCTATGCAGAAGAGGTGAAACTCTCACTGCAACACCTTCTCATTCCACTGCTGGCAAAGGCTTCTGTTATTTCATTGGAAGAATAATGAGGATGCAGTAAGCAGCTGTCCATTGTCTCTGTTAAGCATTCTTCAAGTGGCCAGTAGGAGACAGAACACTCTCTGAACACTTCCTCATTTTAAAGTCCAGGACATGAACAAAAAAAGAAACTTGCTTACATCTGCAAACCTGGCTCACTCCACTTTCACTACTGCACTCCTATTCTACATTACATCCCAGTCAGCAAACTCTTCCTTCAATTTGCATAAGCATGCACTTTGTACCACAGTCACACTTCTGCCACACCTTGCCTGATGCTGGATTTTCAATAGCCCAAACACATTTAGAAAGGAAAGGTGCTATTTCCACAGAAAACTTTTAAGGTTAACAGCTGCCACAGTTTTATGACAAAACCTAAAAAAAAATTTCTTTTATCCTTTGACTCATGGAGTCTAACGACCTTAAATAGGCAGCAGCACACAGTATTTTGGGAAGAGGAGGAACGTCTTGATTGTAGAAGCCAAGAGTAGTTAACAAGTGCTCAGCTAAGAGTTTGCAGATGTGAGACAGCTGCTGAAGACTCACAGAAAGCAGTAACTAAGAGGGAGCAGGAGGAGGATGTCAGGAGCCATGGGAGGGCAGGGAGATTACTGCTAGGCTTTCCAGGCACAGAGGTACTGCTCAGACTCTGGCTGGTGGGCATTGCTTTGGAGTGCAGTGAGAAGCCAAGCATTTTAACACAGCAGTCCATGGTGTACAACACACTCCTGTTAACACCAAAGAGCATCAGAACATGGTGCTGGTTCTGTTAGACCAGCCTCAGCACTACCAATGCTCGTTCTTACTGAATTTGAGTCTTCACTCCAGCACTGAAAGCAGCCACAAGAGAGAAGCTGGGGCTCACACCTGTCCTCCACAGATGACAGGGTACTGCAGTGTGAAACATGAATCCTAGAGTTCCCATCGGCCTGCTTTGTTCTTCAAACCCCAATCCCAGCATGCCTGCATATCTGTACACACGTTCCTCTCACTTCAGAAATGCCTACAACACCTCTTTGCCATGCACACTTTGCTCCTACATCTCGGCTCACCCTACAGCGCATGTCACGTTTTTTGTACCTGCATGATGTCACGTTTTTTGTACCTGCATGCAGAATTCACAGAATCACTAGGTTGGAAGAGACCTTCAAGATCATAGAGTCCAACCCACGCCCCAACACCTCAACTAAACCATGGCACTGAGTGCAACATCCAGTCTTTTTTTAAACACATCCAGGGATGGTGACTCCACCACCTCCCCTGGCAGATCATTCCAGAACTTTACCACCATTTCTGTAAAAAACTTTTTCCTAATATCCAACCTATGTTTCCCTTGATGCAGCCTGAGACTGTGTCCTCTGGTTCTGTCAGCTGCTGCCTGGTGAAAGAGACCAACCCCCAGCTGACTACAGCCTTTCAGGGAGTTGTAGACAGTGATAAGGTCACCTCTGAGTATCCTTTTCTCCAGGCTGAATACACCCAGCTCCCTCAGCCATTCCTCACAGGACTTGTGTTCCAAGCCCCTCACCAACCTAACTGGCCTCCTCTGGACGCACTCAAGCATCTCAATGTCCTTCCCATGCAGAGACCTTCCATTTTCCAAACAGGTTATTTCATTACAGATCCCAAACTGCAAAACCATAATAAGGCTGCATTTGTCAGTGACAAATGTAGAGTAAGAGACAAAGGCAGAGTAAGAGAAGGAACAAGGTAGAGTAAGAGAAGGAATGCAGACCCCTCCCAGCCAGTAAGGCTACCTTGATCCGCCGGATGCTGATCACCGACTCAGACACTCTCTCCACGGCCGAAGGGAAGAACAGGGTCACTGTGAGTCTCACTGCTCCGTACAGGGACACTGCCACAAACACCCTGCTCGCAGAGATGACATTCCCAAGTAGGACATATGCCATGAAAGTCATGAACACTGTAATTTTGCTTGCCACAAAGAACGAGGCTAAGTTCAGTCCTCGAAGGTAAGAGCTTTTCATAACCATGGCAATCTCCTTCCTAAAAATGCAGAACATAAACAAATCACATTAATCTCTCCCATTACTGCCACCCTCAACAACAGGATGAGGGAAACCCCCCCATCAGGATTCTACTTTCACATCCTTCCTCCTCCCCTTGCACCACCCCAACTCCTATGCAAACAACAGTGAAGAAAACATGTTATATGGTAAATAACAAAACAAAACCAAAACCAAACAAACAAACCTAAAAAAACCCACAAAAACCCAAAAATCAACCAGAATTTAAGAGGCTTGGAAATTCAAAGGAGAAATTCATTTTATATTTAATATCTTAATAGCTATAGAAAACAATTATTTTTCAGAGTCAGAAAACTAACGTACTATGTTTTTCTTCCCTAGTCAAACAAGTATTTTAATTCAGATTATAATCTGCTGCAAAAATTTTTGGCCTGCATGCAACAGCAAAGAGGAAAACAAAAATTTGTATAAAGGCCAAGCACCCACAAACTCCTTATCCTTCCAATATCAAAATCCACTGGAGTTCAGTCACAGAACTCATGACAAGACCAACACATACTCTGCAGTCAAAAAAACCAAGGCAATCTCCAGAAGATCAAGAGTTTGCCCATGGCCCAAGTATCTGCCATTATTCAGCTGCTGCTCCTCAAGCTATACCACAGGAATTAGAGTATTTCCTTTCATCTCAGTCTAAATCCTTCCCAATTTGGACCCTGCTCCTGCCTTCTTTTGCTCTAGGAATTCTGGTTCATAAATTAGGAAAACACTTATCTGTGAGGCCAACTGTTCTGCCAGTCATTGCCCAAGCTAAATAGTGACTGAAGTATTGCACAGACATAAAAGTCTCCCTCCAGCAACCCAAAAGCTGCTCATGCATTTGTTCTCAATTTCCATTTCATTTAATTGCAGTTTCCACTTCTAAATGACTCAACAAGTCCAATGCTCAAAATGTTACTGCACTCTCATCCACTACAATGTGGATGCTATCAGGCTTACCTCCTTATTAATATAATCATTTTTCTTTATCAAGACAGCCAAAACAACTTACTCCTTCCCCATGTATTCTACTTTTTGTCTACTTAATACTATCAAATATAAAATCCCAAAAGAATTCCTAATTTCTCTTTCCACATATTCTTTGGGAAGTTTTGCCATATTCATGGCAATTCTTTGGGAAGTTTTTAATAATTTTGATCACCTTCCACTTGGAACTATACATTAAGATTAGAAACTCAAGTTGTGATTATACAATTTGAAGTAAATTAAGTAACCACTTAAAGAAGAAAAGGATGCAAGATGCACTACTGGAAAACTAGTTAAGCAACTTTCCCACTGTATTTGCCAAATTGGCTGAACTGACAGACTTTTAAAGAGTTTCAAAGACTTCTTTTTTCAGCTTAAGGGTTCACCATCTCTAATCTCCTTCAGAGTACAGAGAAGGAACATTTGTATGTAAACTATTTGAATTGGATCTAATTCAATTACTTCTACAACCCTGGATGAAACTCTTTTCCCACCCTTTAATAATCCTTAATAATCCTCTCATTATCTGTGGATAATCAACAAGTTTTTTGCGCTACTCTCCATAAATACCAGATAAATTACAGCCTACCTGCAGGCTGCATATAATAAATTTTACACTGTCTTGAAGCACAAACTTGCACAAAAGGAAACTGATGCAGACAGACACAAGAAAAAAAGAGAAATGGAGGAGTTCAGATGGCATTTCAGCCACTCTCAAGGGTCAATGTGGAAATACTGGACAATAAAGCATCTGGTTAAATTTAAGAGTTTTAATTATAGTTTTCCACAACGCAGCTCAAGAAAGGAAAGAAGGCTCAAGGTGTGTTCTAGAAGATCTCATTTCTTTCCAACACTAAAAAGGAAGCCTCTAATCCTAATGAGGTGTTGAACTTGGAAATCTAAAATTTGGTGTGAATACAACCCACTGAGGAAGCTTTCAATAAAGAAATATTTTTTCTGGCTCCATCCAAGACACAAAAGCTTCCCATCAGTCATGAACATTCAATCAGCACAGGATCCTACAATCCAACAGAGGAAAGCAATTATGTGCATGGGAAGGAACATCTCAGGGAACATTTGCAAGTTTGCAGGCCTGCACATGGATGTAAAGGGAAAAAATCCCTTTCAAGAAAAGGATTTCCAAAATTAAACATTTAAAATGAAAAAAGTCAGATAATCTGCAGCAGGATACCAACCTTCTATTCATATGCTGGAGGGGTACATGACATGAAAATCAGTTTATAAGAAATATGCACCCAAACTCCTACAGTTAACCTTTAGTACTGAATGCTGTTACAGTGTTAAGTAAAAGGGCAAATACTGACTGAAAATCAAACTTATTAGTATGTTTTAATCTGATGTCAAAGAACCTCTGAAATTAAATGTCTTAGGATACCAAACTCAGCTGGCCTTGCCAGTTGAATAACAATTGAATTTCTGATCTGCTGTCTTTCCTCCTTCTTCCTTTCCCAGGTGGCTTGAGTAATAAAATACATAAAAGGAGGGTAAAATTGCTGCATTACAACTGCTACAGCTTATTAGTTGCTCATTTTGAACACAACTGTTAAAAGAAGCACAAAAAAGCCTGAATTATTGAAGTTTTGAGGATTTTAAAATTTTTTATTCCCTTAGAATGTATCTTCATTCCTCCACTGTTGCTATATAAAAAAAATTTTTAAAAGGTCAAAAACTGCATGCAAACTGCATTTTAAAGCACAAAATAAAGCACTTATTCACATGCACAGAATGGAAAATGACACTGATCATACATCAAGCTGTATCTTTCCAGGATTACCTTCTTAAACCATTCACAAGTTCCGCAAATGATTTTTCCCAAGCGTACATCTTTATTATCTTCATACCGCTTATCACTTCATTCATGGTCCTAATCCTGACATCTGTTAAGGCAGCTGTCTTGCTTCTGAAAATAGGACAAAGGAAAAATCCTCAGATTCCCTAAAGAAGACTATTTATGAACACATAACATATGTATGAAGTTTTTGCTTTTATTTCTAAAGACTATTCACCAAACTGCAATTGCATTAAAGGGTTTTCCTGAAGACCAGTATCCTAAAGCTGCCACACAGCAGACACACTTGGTATGTTTGATTCCTGCTTCTCAGGGAACTGAGAGCTGATTCAAAGTTCAGGACTATATGTCAGTTTGTGCAAACATGCAGTACTCCTCAAACAACATATCCGCTGTTTGTTGCATTTAGAACAAAACAAAAATCAGAAAATTACTTTATAAAGATTTCAAAATACCAAAACAACCACACTTGTTATAAAGTTCTCCTGATGTTGGTAAAGAAATTGGCCTCATTTGTGACTTTTTAGGATTAACTATAGTTGAAGCAGAGATTACTTAGTACATGAGCAATAATTCATTAGATAATCTAGATATGGTTTCTTTAAAAAAAAATTATTTAATCATTAATTGTAACTAACACTAATTTAAATATATCTCTTTTAGTCCCACACTATGTTTGTACTGATGGAAAAAAATGAAAAATATATATAATTAAATAATAAAGTCACCGTTTTAATTAGGAAAAAAGCATTGAAAGTTAGAAGCCACATAATAAATGCATAAATCATGCTAATAGACCCCATTAAAATTCTGAATTCATTCATGTAGACAAACACTTTGCACCTGGAAAACTATGGTAGATCTTATTTTGATAAAACATACCTTTACCTTCTAAATTACTTATTTTTGCATATAACAATGAAAGTTAAGATTCAGAGATCATTAAAAAATTCAAATCTTTTTAGAAGACATGAATTTTTAGAAGGCTTTCTCAGCTTAACCTGTCCCCTGGAAGATCTCTCTGATACACTGGAAGGAATCACCATAATTAAAGAACGCAAGTTGAAAGAATTTCAAGCACCTACTTGTCATTTTAAAAAACTTCTCAGCACCAACATTCCATAAATGTTAGGATGGCTGAAGCAGGGTATTAAAAATATTTATACAAGGGAACTAAAAAAAGGCATTTAGAAACTTAGCCCTAGTGTAATCATGGATTCTTAATAACACTGAGGAAAATAATCTAGACTAAACCAATCACATCAACATGGAATGAGTTTATCTTTGCTATTTCATCCTTCCCCTTTTTCAAAAAGAAACAGTCACAGAAAAACAATTGCTTCAATAATGTAATAGCTCATTATTTCTTCCCCATACACACACCACCACTGGGAAAGACAAAATTAGCATGTGTTGCTCATGGCTCTGCAGCAGCAAACAACTCTCACCTACAATCCTGAAAAGTCACCTAACTTCCAGGCTTTGTCTCCACATAATAGAAAGTTGAAGTAGATAGATTAAATAATAAAGTTAACAGAGGTTTCTTTTTTTAAAATGGTGTGACTCAAAAAAGGCTATAGTTCTCATAAACCAATTTTTCAGTTTTCCTGTTGAAATGTCATCACAGTAACCATCCTGTTTCAAATTGGTTTAAAATGCTCAGGAGGTTGGGGGAGTGGTCTTCTTAAAATTTTTTTCAAGTTACACTCCCCTACTTTGCAATAAGCATATTTTGTACATACATACCAGAAGCCACAGGCTTAGTGATGTTGTATAATGGCTTGAAGTATAGAGACATCCAGTGCATTGATGGTTAATTACTGCAGAGAAAGACATGTCCCTGGCTCCAAAAATATTAAGTTCAGAGTACAAACAGATCAGTCCAATACAGGCTCACATAGCATGTCAATAAGAAAGTGCAGTAAGAAAGGACCTGAACATTTTTGTCTGAGAAGACCTCTCTATGATACTGAAAACCATTCTAAATTAATCTAGCTGCAAAATTCCTTTTTGCTTTCACAAGGCATATTTGGTGTGTTTTAATTATGTCTGACACAGCAGTTAGACACAGCTTTTATCTTCAACAAAAAGGACTTTAAATAAAAATACTACAGTTGCATGACTAAGCAATGAAAGCATCCAGCTCTTGTGAATAAAATACATATAAAATGGTCTTCAGTCCAATAACTGAACTGCTTCTCAAATAATATATTGGGCCATGTGTATTTTGCACAACTTCTCATACTTGTGCAAGCAAGAGCAGTCCTGCAGAGTGCAGTGGATACCATTCCACAGGATACCAAATCCATGTCTGCAAACTCCCAGAGCACTGAGGCCAGAGGCTGCACCATGAACTGGTGTTCATGCATGCTGACACAACTGAGTCACAGAACAATGCTGAATAACAGCACAAATTAACTGCCATACCAAGCATGCTTGGATTTTAGCAAAAGCTTTAATCCTTAAATTACTTCTTCATAGGCTGCCTTCCTTAAATCCATGCAGATTCTCACCAAATGCCATGTGAACACACTCATCAGCTCACTCTGAGCTAATGTCTATTCCAGTTTTACCATTAACTCCTTCTGTTCATTGGACATTTCTGTTCACAAAGAAAAAGATCTGTGCACATGGAGACAAGCAGAAGCTTTTCTGGTTAACAAATTATTTCCTTTGCACTGCATCCAAACGAGTGGTTGTTACTGAATGGGTAAAAAACCCCAAACACTGTTACACTGCCACTGATTAATTTTTAAAAGACATCCCTTCAGGAAAGAGATTTTTGTCACCCTATTGTCTGACCCTGGAAAAATCCATTAATCACTTTGTGCCTCAGTTTTCCATCTGTAAAATGGGGTTACTAAAGCCTGCCACCACAGATAAAGCACTAGCTAAGCACTAAATATTTTAATTATTGACTGAAACCTCAAAAACTTAGAACTAATGAAAAACAGCAATGAAGCAGCTTGATGCTTCTGCACACATATTGCACATGCAGTGAAAATACACATCTAAGAACATATAGTAAGTGTTCTACAACCAGGCTTTATCATAAAAAGAAAAGCCCTTAGAATTTGACAGAGAACTCTGAATGGATCATTATTTGAGAAATAGCCCTTGAGCATTATTTGAGAAACAGCACATGAATGCAACAACTGAAGACTACCACACTGGTTATAAATGAAGAGGTGTACAAGTTGTATTCATTTTTTAATTCTCATCTCTCTCTCTTCATACCTGGCATGCAATGGCAATGCCAGGCTCAGTATATCTAGAAAATTTGTCTTGAAATACAACTTAAAAAAAAAAAAAACAGTAACTCAGTCACAGACATTTTACTTACCCAAAGAGCTAAAAGGAACCCATTCAACAAAAAGATGCAAAGAAAGATGCCTGACACTCCTAAGCATATGTGTACAGATTAAAGAACACAAAAATATTTCCAATTAGGTGCAAAAGCCTTTTATAAAGTCATAATGTAAGTCAAGCATGACTAATTACACAAGAAACACAAAACCTGGATGCAAGAACTTGCCTCAACAATCTCAACAGAGGCAAATCTTGCTGGGCTTTTTAGGATAAAGTTACAGAAAAAGAAATTAAATTTGTCTGACAGTGGAAAATTACTTCAAACTATTATCTCCACAGCCTAGAACCTTGCAGCTGGAAACCTCATAGCTGGCATCAAAACCACCATGATAAATTTTTCTTCCCTTCTCTCTCAGTTCCTTCCTCTTTTTTTCTCTCTGCATCTTAGTCATGGAGGAGAGAGAGCAAGATCTTTGAACAAGAAACTTCCAGAGCCTTCTGCTGCAACACCTGTGTCACCCCAGTACGTCACACAGAGAAGGGCTGACTACATCCCCTGTGGAGTAACTCCCCAAGAATTCCTGCACGAAGGCAAAGCTCGGGTTCCACAATTCTATGCCATGACCTACAGCAAGGTAGCTACAGAAATAGCCAGTCTCTTTTAATGCACTTGATAATAAATAGCAGATATTTTCAACATGTTTGGATGACAGACCACTTCAAGTCCATAATCTGGAATTCAGATGTCTCACATTAGCAGCTCTAAAAAACATAGGCAAAGATAAGAGACACTGCAAAAAGTATCACCAGACACAGGCTGATACTCTGCCTCCACCCAATATGCACATTTTAAAACCCAGCACAGAAAATAGCTACAACCCAAAACATACAGCCTTACCTGAGGGAAGAGAAAAGCCTCCCAATGCAGGTCTGCACAGGAAGAAGAATAATCAGAACTGCCATTCCTGCAAGACATGATGGGCCTATTTCCATCCACAGAAGTACTGTTACTGCTATAGCTTGAAGTGGTCCAGCCCACAGGAAGTGCAAGAAAATTGTTACCTAAACAAATAGTTAAGAATCAAAAATTAACTTTTAATCTTAGCTAACAAATTAAACCCCTAGTAACATTTAGGAAGTACCTCTGCCTGTGGCAAGGCCAGGTTGGATGGGGCTATGAACAAGTTGCTAGTGGAAAGTGCCCCTGCCCATGAAAGGGAGCTGGAACAAGACAATCTTTAAGGTCCCTTCCACACAAAACATACCATGTTTAAGAAGCAACCAGAAGAAATGTTCATTAGAAACATTTAATCACCAATTTTAAAAAAAAATTTCTTAACTCCACCCCCACAATTTCTTCAGCCCCTTGGAAAGACCTGTAAAACACTCCTTACTTGATCAAATTTGTTGACATCATTTGACAGCAGGTTTACTATCTGACCAGTGGTAGTTTTCGCCATAGCCACATTACTGAGACGAAGTGCCTAAAAAAGTCAGAACAGTTCAAACTATCACAGCTTATAGACCACAGCACACCTATACACACAAGATACACAAATACAGTACCAGGGCTAAAGCTGAAGCCACATATCACCTTTTGCCTGAGAGCACTGGAGCCTTAAATAAAATTAAAATTAGACTAAATATCCTAAATAAAGTCCCAAAGAAAAAAGTATATTAAAAAAAAAAGGTCAAGGGAAGGACTGTGAGAATGAAAATGCCCTATCTTCATGTCTGAAGTGATTAAAAATAGGAAAATACCAACACAGCAAGCCACTAAGCAAAAGAGCTGTAACTTTCCCTGTGCATTGTTCTCCCCCTCACTATGAGCGTCTGTACAAAACAGGAACAGAAAACTCCACCTGAAGGCCAGATTAAAGTCAGAATTGTGTTTGGCCAATTGAAACAATTTGTTTTGAACATGTTATTAATTTCAGACTATCTCTGCAAATCAGAGTGTCCCTTTACAAATCACTAACTCTAGAAAAATTGTAATTTTCCCGAATTATGTAAAATGAAGTTTAGCACACGCTATGAAAAACAACAGGAGTAAATATCAAGTATTTTTACACAATAGTAAAAAAGTTGGTCAATAGAAATTAAAATGTGTTTATAAAATACCCCCCCATTCCAAAAAATCCCATCTGGAAATATGCAGTCTGAACCTTACTGCAAAGGTCCAAACTGAAATTGCTCAAAAATACCAATAACACACCCTGCTTCCTCCTACACCTGCTAAAGAGAAAACACAAGTTTGCAGCACAAGTTTAAAAAATATACAAAGCATATTACATGTTTTTCTGTACAGAAATAGCTCACTCCTCAAAAACACTTCACATTTTTAGGCAGTTCACATCTACTTCTCCCTCTCCAAACATTGTTAGAGTTGCTTTTTGGCCAATAATCAAACCTGAAAAGCGCTAATTGTTTCAAAAATACTGTTCCAGTCTTTTGAAACAAGTAGAAGAACATCAGCCATCAAAGTACTATTCAAGGCATAATTTCAAACAAGGCTCCTTACATTTCCTTCGCCTCACGTTTGTGTTAGAAAGAAATTGTTAATCACAGAGAGAATCCCAACCCCAACTTCACTGAAACCAGCAGAAATATTGAAAGGCAGAAGCCTTTAAAACTCCATTATGAAATTCCTCTGACATTCCAAAAAATAAATCTAGGATACTGGGTATATGAAAGATCAGATTTAGTTATTTGAGAAAATTATTGCTTCATTCCCTGTCTTAAGCCACGTGCCTCTCATCCACCTGAAATCGCCCAGGTAGCTGCCTGCTGCTATCATGTTTGCTCCACATCACACATTAATGTTGGTAAGCTCTGAGAAAAGATGTTAGAAATACACAATCATAGTAATAGCAGTTCACATGATGCATGTTTGGGGAAGTTTCCCATCAGGATGTGGTTACAGCACCTCTTGTGCAACATATTTGCTACCTGAACCAGACTGCACTGGCGTCTTCCTAGTGGCCCATGGCCTGGGTCTGTCTTGGACCTGCCACACAAGCACCTTCCTGACTTTTTCCTAGCTGCTTCTACACAAGCAGCAAAGCCAGTTTTAATATGATTCTATGAGTCCAGCTCATTTTGACCAAGACATTCTCAGGAGGAACCACACAAGCATCTGAGCCAAAAGGACAGCGCTCATCTGTGACTGATTTGTCTTCTCAGGGAAGAGGCAGCCATTCCCATCACCAGTGGCAATGCAGTTTTAGTATTTCCTTGATTCCCTCTTGGTTTTGATTATTTTCTTTTTTTTTTAAGGGAAATAAGCTTTGCATTTTCCTGACAGAATGGATCTGTCTTGACGGCAAAGTAGCAGTTTTACTTCCATAACCAATTTTTTACCAAAAAGTCCTTTTTGGTACCTTCCTCTTTTTTACTACATCTGATACATAGCCCCATATGAGCTGAGGAAAACTAATTCCAACCCAGCTAAAGTCAGTACACTGACCTCAAAGAACTTCTAAAAGCTAAGTCTTAAAAAAATAAAACCAACAAAAACCAGTTTCCCAAAAGTAGCCTTTGATTTCAAAACATAAGATTCTGAGTCATCATGTGCCAGATTTCACTTTCATTTTTGTTAGGAGTTTTCTATGTGCATCACTAATACTTCTTACTGGTACAAAACTTAAGTGTTTGAATACAGGGATTTTGCAAATTAGATCTGAACTTTCCAGGAAATGAAAAAGGGTCTAAAACTTAAGAATTATAAACATTTGAAGTTCTCTATTAAGAATGCTCTCTCTCATCCAATCTATTTATCCTTACAAATCCAAGATTTTATTTTCTACAGCAATTAACAAACTCTGCTAAAGTGCTGGTAAATAAACACCCAAGTTTCTTTCAAAAGCCTATATGAGGCTAAAGAGAAAATATGACCTATATATAAGCAGCACATAATGAAGACAAATTATTAGAAAGTTTTGTCAGTGTTCTGCTGTTACCTCAACCCTCACCCTCAGAAGTAAAAATGAGGGCTGATTAATTTTCCATTTAATCACATCTCTAGAAACAAGGGTGCATATTAGAAACAGTTCTATTCCAAGCTTCTAAGCCAGTATCAACCCAGCAACAAACACCATGACTATATCCATTTTCCATTAATTCTGTTTTGATAATCAGTTTGGTAAATTAATACCTTAGAGAGATGTTTATGTACAAGAAAGCATTGTGCCATGCTAGAGGCACGTTCCCAGAGGATCCTTTTCAAGGTATCAAAAGAGAACAAATGTGTGTATGAAAAGTAACCACTACTTAAAATGGGGACATTTTTACTCTCCTCACTTTACTGCTTTGTCCAAAAACTTCATATGACCTACACCAGTAGTCTAAATGTTCCTGTTAAATTGATGGTGCCTATGTTTAATGGTTAAAATAATGTGGATTTTTTTTACATTCCAAAGCAACTGTGCAATCCTGATTCTTCAATTAAACTTCTTTGCTGAGGTCTGAAATTGTAGGTCACTATTCCAGCAGCACTGAAAACAGAAAGATGGGGCATTTTCCCTTCCAGCATTCTCAGCAGAGATTTCCTGCTTGGAAGAAGACAGGCTCACAGTTTGGGTATTGCCAACAGCTTCAGAAGAGTGAACCAATTATTTACAACTGAACTGCTTGCTGCCCAGAGCACATCAAGGAGAACATTTCATCCTGAATGGTGCTCAGCTCCTTCCCATAGGTAAAACTCAAATTCTCTTGCTCCACTTTCCCTCTGACAGCAGTTTCAACTCCATCTGTAGTTCAGGACAGCTATTTCTTGATCAGGACGCAGAGACAGCAAAGAAACCACAGCTCCCTGAACATCCCTTCTCACATTTCACTGGTTTCAGTGGAGGGCTGCAGTACTCCCACAATAAAACCAGTAAATGGTAATAAAAAACTAACTCCCTGCCTTTAGGATTCCACTTGATTCTGAACTGTGTCTCCTCCGCCTGCTCCTCTCTCTCTTCCTCCTCATATAGGAGGGATAAAGGTGAAGATGCCAAGCATCCCTGCCTGCCTGGAGGGGGAAGGAGCAGTTCCTCAGAACTGCTGCCACTTCCCAAGGGAACCTGATGGATGCCCCAAGGGAGGGGATCAGCCTCTGATCTGCAAAGAAGACAACCTACTAGTTATACACCACCGATGGGATAAAATATTAATAAATCCCACCATTAACTACAACAGGGGTGGGGGGAAATCTAGACAGCAAAGCAATTCCCAGGAGACAGAGTGCTGCAGCAGATGGTGACATCCAAGCACCACATCCTCCCCCTGGGGTAAAGCTGCAGGGCTGAGCAGCTGCCAGCATTCCCTGGACCTCTCCTGCTCTATTCAGGGGGGCCTCCTCTCCAACACCAGCAGGAGGCAATAAAAGGAGCTCTTCCAAGAGCTACCTAGCTCTTTAGGGCTATTTAACTCACCACCTTCACGAAGCAGGCCTGAAGCTGTCATTCAGACACCTCAGCACCAAAGAGAAAGCAAAGCCACATGCACACATCCATCTAAGGCCTGACACATTCCACATGCATTAGGTCTCTATTAATGAGTAACTTCAATGGAATTGCAATCATGGGCATAACAAATAACTGCATTGTCACTGTTAGGTTGGACATAACACGTACACGTGATTAGGGTCTAAAAAGAAAAAGGTTTTTATTTTGCACATTTTCTAGCTTATATACTCTTAACAAAGCACGATCTTAAGTCATTAATTACATCACAATAACTTATTATATTCATTGGTGCAAAGCAATTAACGTTAATGTAACTGGCAAAAGTTTAACAGAAATTTAATAAGGTACATATACACACCCACTTATGCACATAGTCTAGCTTACAAAAAATTTAATGTATCTTTCCTAATCTGTTTCCATGCTGATGGCCTCTTTGCTATGGATACACTCGAAAATCATCAATTGTTATTTCTTCTATTAACTCAGCTTTGCTTGCAGGCCAGCTGTCAAGCCCCTCCATACTGCATTTTTAAATTCCCCTGAGAGAACAGCAGTCAAATACAAAACACAGCAGTGAACAGGTCTGCTTACCTTCCGATAAATCATGTGACACATGGCCACCCTGAGCTTCATGCCAGCCCTCTGCACGTGGTAGAAGTACAAGTGGTGCATGATAGCCAGAATAAGCGTGCACACAGACAGAGCACCTGCGTACCAATATGCAGAATTCCTCCTCTGAAAAGATGATGCCTCATCTGAGGCATCGTAGTTTTCAAAATAATTAATAATTTTCCCCAAAAAAATTGGTTGAATTATTTTGAGGGTTTCCTGAAAGAGAAAGAAGGGGGGAAAGTATTAGTCATTTCCTATCACCCCGTGCTAACCAAGTCTGTACACAGGCAAACAAGAGCCAAGTACTGCTGCAAGCCATATCCCTTATTATTTTGTCTTTATTGTGCTCTAAAATGTCAAGCCAATTTTTATCAACACATAATCCAAAAGAAACATGTTCCACATTAAAATTTAGCAGGAACTTCAAGGAGAACTCTCTCAATTACAAAAAAAACCCGCTTTGATGTTATAAAAATTGCATGAGTATGTATTACGCTTTCATTTTTTTAAATGCCATGTGTCCTTTAGAGCCACTTACAAAGAGCAAAAAATCCTCTTTCTATTAGGCACCCCACTCAGATACATAAAATACAGATATAAGCCTAACAAAGCAAGTCAGAGGTTTGCAATGTATCAAAAATAATGCACTGAAATGAGCTCTCTGTTCCACTTCCATAATCCTGCAGTCATGACTCCATTTTTCAGTCTCTGCAGGGCTATAGCTCTGTTTCACCCTTCTGAGAATATTACCAGGTTCTCTGAGCAGTCCAGGATGAAGTACATGTCACGCAGTCTAAGCGGACAAGTTTCACACTGCTGTTAGCCAAGAAGGAGGTCCTGTGACATTTTACACCACTTACCTCAATCATTGTGAAAATTCCAAAAACTAAGTAGGATTTCCAGTAACACAGAATAATGGCTTTTGTTAAATGTGGTGTTTTTCCTCTCTTTTTTGCTTTTTGCACCTCTTTATCCCAGTACCTGACAAACAAAGTGCAAATATGTTGGGGGACAGAAATAAAATCACAAGGCAGTTACCTAGAATAAAACACTTTCAGACTAATAGCTAGATTGCCCTGATCACCTTAATAAAATCAAATCAAACAAAAGGAATTAATCATGTCTTCTCAGTCTATAAACATTGGTACTTAATATTACAGGCCTATTTGCTCTTGGTTAATCACAAACAATTCACCACTGTTGACTATTATCACCATACCATTGTATTTGCTGATGAGGAACTCCTCCTGTATCTCTTCTCCTCTCAGTTCAGACAGTCACCACTCACCTAATTAAGAGCATCCTATCCTACGATGTCCTGACCACGGACTAAACTGAGGCAGCACAGTGTCTTTATCTATCCATGTGCCCTGTGCTTGCCCAGAGGGGTTGTGATGTCCAACCCTTTCTCATGTCTGGCCCTGTCTTTTTTCTACCACATGCTTTGCTGAGGATTTTGTCACCCAGCACTTCCCACATCTCTCTGAAGGCGAGGATTCATCAGCAGAGTGGCAAAGACCTTTCCATCACCACTGAGCAGGACACAATCTGTTCACATAAAAACCAAAGACAGCAATAACAAGCACAGTTTTAACAAGAAAGCATCACAACTTCTGCAGACTTCTTAAAACACACTGCTGTCACAGAGAAACCTCCCCCTTTCTTCTGAAGGCTAAATCTTTTCTGCCATACCTCTGACCTTGATAGGTTGAGGGGTGAAATGACTCTAAGGCATGCAAGGCAATTATTTTGCAACAAAGCACAAAAGTTCAAAGCATTCAGATAAGAACACATTTTTTTTTATTTTTACCCTCTTTTTTTTGTTACAAGAATTACAGAGTTATTGTCTGCATGCTTTGAAAACAGAAACTATGTAGGTTCTGTGGGGTTTCTTGGCTCGAGAGAAAAGACGACTTCCGTAGACAGCTAGTAATGAATTATATTCTCTGCTTCTTGGTCAAGTAGTCAAGTACACTGAAGAAGTAAAAACCACTCTTTTTTTTTTTTTCTTCCACCATTTCCTGACTCATGCAAGTATGTTCTTTTACTATAAAAAATCACTGGAAAAAATCCATCTTCCCTACAGCCAAGTCCCTGAACTGCTTGAAGACACAACCATGGAATCTGATAAACCTCTCCAGCTATAAAGACATTAAAAGCAGCAACTCCTATGAGCTTATCACCAACCCTCTTTCCTAAGTTAACGTATCCAGAGCAGGATGATGTCAGACCTGGCCACAACCTTTAGTTTCTGGATTCTTTTTGCTTCTTGAGGAGTCTCTCATCCCAAGCAAACTACAGGAAAGTCCATCTGCTCTGCCTTCGGTGTAACACCAAGAAACAGCAAGGCCACACTTTCTTAATACAGAAGCCACCTTTCACTAGGAGGCATCTTCTCCTGTAACTACATTTAGCAGAAGATTATTTGAAGACAAAAATCCTCTCTGCTGGAAGGTTCATGACAATTTATATAAATAGTAATTATCTGAAGATATTTTCCTACTAAAATATAGATCCCCTGAGTCCGTAGCACTACACACCAGCAAAAAGTCCATGAAAAAGTATATAAACCCAAATAAAAACACTTCCTAGACACATGTTTTTAGCTGTCCAGGGCATCTTGCCCACTCTACCAGTGAGCGGCAGATTTTCAACATACATATATTTATAGATACACATATATTTAAAGGGTCACTTAATTCAGTTTGCACTCTAAACAAACAAAGAAACAAACAAACAAAAAGAAATAAAATAGACAACTTTTTTCTCCACTTTTATACAGAGCAATTTGAAGTTTCCACAGCTGTTTTACCACAGGACAGAAGACTCACATATTTATTAAGGATTACTACCATTAGAGTTGATGAAAAGTTGTCTTTTGCAAGCATTCTGCAAAGTGTCAAATTAATTATAAATGACATAATGGAATTACTCTAATGCAGTTCCATTATGTATAACTTGAAAAAATCTAAAAAGCCTCTATGATAAACAAGTTTTCTTAGTTCTCTAAATTTGTTGCTCTAAATTTGTCAGCATTTTTAACCTTGTTAAACTTTACAATAACACCTTTTAATTTTAGAATAGAAATAAAATTTTTACCTCCTCCAGCATTAACACAATAAAAGAGAACAATTGTGCCTTCCAACCCAAAGTGTTCTACAATTTTTCTCCTTACCACTGCAACTCCTCTCCAAGCTTCTCTGAGGAATCTTCTGGCATCACTTTATACATGTCATCTTCTTCAAGCTTCCGTTTATGGCCGGTAATAAATAAGGGATTCAACCACCTAGTTAAATACAAATTATTAGTAAACTGACCAGCAGACCAAAAGGAGTAACTTCTTTACATAATAATTCTTTTATCACTTTCTTTTCCCCTCCTGAATCATTCAACATCCACACATTTCACTGCACTTTTATCTAAGAATTAAGTCAACCCCTATCTTACAAATGGGAAAGTACTTCCCACTTCCTAAATCTCTTTATGCCCGTAACACCTTACTCCCAGGCATCTAGACAGCCAGCACAACCCCTCTTGGCCCTAAGGGAATTGTTTTCTCACAGTGTTTCCTTACACTCAAGGAAAAATAGCATTCCTTTAAATATGAAGGGGAAAAAACTAACTTAACCCAACTATTAAAATACTGAAAGCTGTAAATTAAATTGTAATGCACACTAAAAGACATTTTTTGTAACATTTACTTGAGGAGAAAAGTAGCTGCTATTCAACTGACATCTTGACAAGTATTAAAGGTCAGTAATTTAAAGACAATCACTGAAATGTAAAAATGGGAAAACAATGGGTTATTACCATACCTTACTCATGTTTGGAAACATAAACAGAAGCACACTGACACAGTGTGTAGATTCAAGAAAAAAAAAAAAATGCTTAACAGGTCAGTTTCCTCAGTGGAAAGATTCTTAAAAGCTCAGTATTTTACGAGAACACTTTGAAGATAAATTATAATAGCAGTACTGTAGATTTGCTGAAAAACACTGTATTTTGTTAGATCAAATAGGTCAACTGTCAGGGAACAGCAAGAGTAGATTTTTATGCACCTGGATCCTTCAGCCTGAAATACATCAGGGAACTCCAAACAGTTTCAGTTGTGCCCCACAGAGCAAGGGTTGTATGGCATAAAGCACAAAAGTGACCAAGTTGTCCATGAGATAGAGAGAAAAGGAGTGACGTGCAAAACAGGAATGGCTTAGCAGGAACGATGGAGTTAGGGAACTTGCAGTTTTCCATTTAGTTTGTCTCTCTGCTGAATTGGTAATATTTTGTTTCCAGGAGACATGGATTTTGGCTCTAAGGCTTTTCCTACAAGTACTTTCTCAACTGGTTAACACCATCAAAATCAAGAAGTCAGGGATCTGTTTTGGAAAAAATACTCTTGCACTCAAGGCAAGCTGTCTGTCTGATCTCAACTGCCTGTGAAAGTTCTTAACTGCTGCTAAGTTTCTGATACTTATTTGCTCCCCAACTTCACCAACACAGCTCTTAAAAGAAGTGTGATGTGCTGGGTGAAGCATGTTATTTTCTGTAAGACCTACATGTGAGATTTCAAAACTGGGTGGTTTACAGTGAAGGTATTTATTTATTCACACCACAACAGTGGTTATGAATACTCATCAACTTGCTCTACATTTCTTGCTCAGGCATGTTCTAACTAAACTTTGTATACACTGGCTTACAAGAAGGTTGTTGGCTAGTTTTAGAGAGGGTGGATGGGCAGGCAAAACCCTAGAGAGGAGGCTCAGAGAGTTTCTTCAAAGATAGCACTGTTGTAAAAACCTTTTTCCCAGGCTCCATGGCACAACTGCAAGTAACAAATGGGATTATGTAGTGTTGTTCCTTCACTACTTAGCATGTTGGCACAGTGTTTTCATGACTCATTCTAAAAATTAAGTCTCTATCCTTAGAGTAGCACCTTTGATGCCTAACAGCCCTTTTTAAACTCTTGGAGCAAGTACTGAAGATTTGTTTATGTGAGCTGTTAACTCCTAAATGCATCTTACAGGTACAACTAGAAACAGAAAGAACTTGTCAGACAAGTCTGTTGCTGGGACTTTATGGTTAAATAGCATCAGGGCCCAAATCACTACCACAGCATCCCCACAAAAGGTCCTGACAAAAGGTCTCAAATACCAGCTGCTCCAACCAGGGGCAGAACTTCTGCCTGGTTTGACACAAGGAATCTGCTCCATTGAAACATGTCTTCTCTGGGCTCAGTTCTTGCAGACCACAGGTGAAAAGCAGCTATGAGGCAAATAACCTCAAAGCCATTCAAATAATTGCTGCCTGCTGGATGAGATAGCCTCTGTTTGCTCCAGGACAAGCAGGGAAAGAACTGCAGACTTCAGCTGAGGTCAATACCCAGTGTTCCTCCTCTTGAAATATCAGTATTAGCCTAGGATGCATCCATAAACAAGTCACAGGTCTCCTTTCAGACACAGGCTAAAGTTATCTTCCTCCTAGCACGAGAATCAGGATGAGGCAGGCCTTTCAGGAAAATACAAAGGCTAAATCCTTCTCCCACCTACGGGAGAAGGTTGTGAGATTTCACTGGCTACTGCTGCCAAGGCGGTGAAAAGAAAACTGGTTCTGACATTTAACACAGAACACAAATAGGATATTTATTACAGAATCACAGAAAGGCTGGGGTTGTGTCAGAAGGGACATCTGGAGGTCAGACGGTCCAAACCCTTCTGCTCAAGCAGGGCCACCTAGAGCTGGTTGTCCAGGACAATGCCCTGACAGCTTTTGAAGATCTCCAGGAAGACTTCGTAACCTCTCCAAGCAGCCTACAACAGTGCTCAATCACCCTCACAGCAAAGCATTTCCTGATGTTCAGAGGGAACCTCTGGTACCCAGTCTGCGGCCCCACCGCCTCTGATCCCACTCCTGGACACCACTGAGAAGAGCTTGGCTCTGCCCACCTTCTACCCTCCCCTCAAGTATTCATCTACACTGATGATACCCCCCATATCTTCTCCTCTCCAGGATGAACACTTCCAGCTCCCTCAGCCTTCCTCCCAGAAGAGATGTTCCAAACCCTTAATCATTGCTGTGACCCTTTGCTGGGCTCTTTCCAGTGTGTCCATGTCTCTCTTGTACTGGGGACCCCAGAACTGGATTCAGGGCCCCAGCTGTGGCCTCAGCAGTGCTGAAGACAGGTACTTTCTGCAGGCAGCACAGCACATAGAGGGAAACAAAAGACACTTTAGAAACAGACTTAAATATACCGTCTTAAAAAATAAAAACAATGCTTTTAATTTTACTCAGTAGAACATCATTCCTCTTCTTACACTGTTCAAAAAACCACAGGCAGGCAACAGGAAGAATAATGCCTTCTGCTGAAGGCAATTGCTCAATCCTGATAGCATTTGATTCCATACTACAGCCAAGAGCAGCACATGCTGACCACAGATGTGCAGTCCACTGCAAAGTAATGTGCTGGAAGACAACACTCTCAAGTGCACAGGACTGCAAGAGCCATCCAGTTTATCCTTCGTCCTTAAACACCCAAAACAACTTACTGATGATACGCCCATGTCCACTGAGGAGTTCTTACAGCTTGCAGTAAATCCCTTATCCCATCTCCACACTGTACCTCCAGTGTGAGTGAATTTGAAAAAGATTTAAGGAGCAGAGAGATGACAGTGAAGGGTAAAAACTGCCAGAAGTCTCAAGGCTATTAGTTCTAGTGAGACCTAGTGCAACTTCAGGGCTTCTCCCTTTTTCCATCAGTTAAAACCATAACACTGAAAAGAGTAATATATTGCACTACAACCTATGTTAACACAAAAGAATGCAAGGAAAACCAATCCAGAGTAAGCAGAAAACTGTAGTAATTCATTTTGTGACTCATTTGTTATAATGAACAACATGGCAAAGAGCACAAGCCCACATTCTTGTAAGGTTAGGAAAAAAAATGTACAAAAAACTCCAACAATTTAAAAATTACCCACTGCTGACCTTTCTAACTAGTGTTCCCCAAAACACCCATCTTCAAGAGCTAGTGCTATGAAGATCTCAGGAGTAAATAGCTTTTAACAGTATGCTGTATTAACAGAATATAGTTTAAGACCTTTAGAAGAAGGTTAAACATTTTTCTTTTCAATGATGATTAGTCCTTGAAGGGCTTTTATCCCAAGCATAAGCTCTTCTGCAAACTCTAAGTACAGCAAGAAGAGTTTGAGCATCACCATTTCACTGATGCATCCTGAACTTTATGCTGGAAGGTTTACTTCCAGACAGAAGGCTTAGCACATGCTCCTACTTAGTCATTAATGTAAAAGTTTCCACCTGAATGCCACATGCAGATTATGCCCTGTGGAATTCTCTGCAATCACAGCAGAACTGAGACCAACCTGTTTCACACAGCCCGCTGTTACTCAAGTCACACCTTTGTAACCCACAAAAACCAACCAAGCCCTTCTCTTTCCTGAAGGCTCAGTTAAATTAAGAGTGCTGTCAGAGGACAGCTAGAGGAGGCTGACAAATAAAGCAAAGGCCTACATAAAGAATGTCCCTGAAACCCCAACATAGCCATAAAGGAAGACTACTCAATAGACTGGTATGTCTTTTGTCAGAACAGAGATCAGCTAACACAGATCCTCTTCAAAGAGTATTAAAACCAGCTGACAAAAAAACCCAGCATTTGTTATGAAAACAGAACCTGTGCAAATTGCATTATTCTTTAATAAGAAAGCTAAAATAATAACCTAAATTAAAGAAATTGAGTAAATATATAGACAGTCATGCAAACCCCTCCTCTCAGCCCAATAATGGGCTCAATACCAATCTGTTTTATTGGAAGAAGAAGAGGAACAACATGCTGGGGAGGTGAGACTCACACTGCCTTTCTGTATTTCTTTCTGAAGAAGCTGTTCAACTTAAATAAAACCAGGACTCCTCAGTAACTGTCTCTACTTTTCCCAGGTACCCTCCTGTTCGCTAGGAATTTTGAATTTATTTTTTTTTCCTACACATTCCTTCATTTTAGTTACTCTTTCAGAACACAGGGTTCACATGATGCCTTTCAAAGAGCTTATCCCAAATTCTTCCTAGCATGACCTACACAAAAAAATGTGAGAATCTGTAAGAATCCTGAGTGTACCTTGTGTTCTACTGGGAATGCCTCTGTTCTATCAAAACGATTAGCTGATCAAAGACATCAGTCTGGAAACATGCCCAGAATGAGTCCCTGGTACTGCCAGAATACTGATGTCACTTGGAATAAAGATTAAAAAAAAAAATTTAAAAAATCACTCGATAACCTGGTGCAAACCCAGAGACAGCCAGCTGCGAAAGAGTAAATCACTGTTCTGACCCCAAAAGGCTTTTCACCTCTGCAGCAGTATCTTGGGCACTGATAAAAAAAGAAAGTGATTCATTTCTGAACCAGCAGATACACAAAGACCACAATATAAACATTCACTTCCTGCATTTCCCTACTCCTGGGCCCTAACATTACACACCCTTTAAGATTACAACACAGGCAACCAGTCACAATTTACTTGGTTGCTCAGGCAAAGTCCAATTTTTAGCAATTGTTAAGAGAGCAACCCCACCAAGATATTGGAAAGCCTCTAAGACTGCAGAAAAAGCTAAGACAGTGTTTGCTTACCCTCCTAAGAGAAGTCATTCCCTTCTTCAAAGACAGCATGAAAGAGAAACAGGCCCTGCTATCCAAAAGGCAGCATCATTAAGGCTATTCATGCTATTCTGCTTCATACATGAAATAAAATTTCCTAAAAAAGAAAGCTTGTAAAGTAGATTTCTTATCATCCCAAAAAAATTTCCTCTCAGGCAAGGAAGAAATACATTACAGACAGGTATATGAAACTAATAGCAGTGTTCAGCTCAAATGGTTCATTAACACAGGGATGGGACCTGCTGTACCTCTGGGTTTGTATCATGTCCTGCTTGTAAATACTCAAAATAAGTACCATTCTCACACTGCAGAGCAGGCTTGCAGAGCTTTTTATAAAACCAAGCATACATTAAAAGTTCTTCATTAACTGATAAAATCTGTCAAAAAAACATCAGCCAAGAAGCATTTGCAATTACATTACAAAGCTGAGACAAATAAAAAATGTCCCAAGATCAAAAGATGTGTCTGTAAGGGCCCTGGGTGCACCCACAAGCTTCAACTGCCTTGACCAGCCCCACAGCAATCACCCCACAGTCACCTGCATAGTACAGTACCTTCCTCTGCACAAGTGCAAAATTTCTTTCTCAGCAGTTTCACAAGAGCTCCTGCTTTACACCACAGGACAAGTGAGAAAAATCAGACTACACAAACTGCTTGCCTGATTAGGAAAATATTTTATTTGTAATAATAAGAAGAAGTTTAATTTCTGGATAATTTTACAGCACCCAGTCAAAGCCACATCCGGTATGCTCTCATCAACTAATTCCTTAAAGAGGTGGTTTACAAACTGCATTTTCCCCATTCCTCTTAAGCTTATTTGTGCATTCCATTACAAGCATCACCTGTTTACACTAATGTCCAGTTATTTTTCAACAGTTGCACAGGAGAGTCTTTGTTTTACTCAAATTCTTCTATAACACTGGGATTTTGTCTCCCTTGAGCAGCTTGGAAGCACTACTTCAACAACTAAGCTGCAAAGTAACACATTTTTTTTTTCTCTTTAATCACCTACTTTGGAGATGGCTTTTCTGATAAAATAAATGGGGTTTTCCCACAGGCCATTTGGATAATAATGCACATTGCTTATTCTCCCTGGCTCACCCCAGGAGTCTCCCTCCTCATGGTCCTGTTCATTACCCACATTTGTGATCTGACACTACACCAGCAGTGCAATTCAGCACTGCTCTGTGCTTGCTCTCAGTCCAGAGCATCTCTGCTGGCTTTCTGGATGTACAGAAAGGACACACAGACACTGAGAGTCCCCAGAGTTATTATGAAAGAATTCATAGATACCCCAGCAACAGTTTGTAGCCATCATGTGATTTTTATTGTTTTTAACCTCTCCATTCCATATGTTCATCCATTCTCATTAGGAAGCTGCCTTCTCCCACCTCCCCTTATGAAGGCAGCTGTCCACAAGCAATAAAGTAAACAGAGTAAGTCTGGTATTTCTTCAGATGCTTTTCAACTCTGTTTTGGTTGCAACTTCCCTCCCCAGGTTAATGTGGATTAAAGAGCAGCTTTTCTCATTGCTTACAGAAGGAAAAAATAGGAATACAATGAAATTACTTCAAAGCCATATTAACTCAAAAACGCCCTTCAGGCTTCCAGTTTCAATACCAACTGTATTAACCTTTGATACCCAGCTCCATCTCATCTTCCAAGCTGCTGCTTTTTCCACAGCACAGTGGGAGCAGCTAAGCTGCTGAACATCCACTTTCTGATGCTGACAGTAACACAACTGGTATTTGACTACATTTATTGCAGGCTGTTTTCATACTGTTTATCAGCCAGGTACAGAATTACCTTATTAATCTAGCATACTTCCCAGTATTTCAGACAGCAAGAAGAAGAACAGACATGGCAAGAAGAAGGGGGGAGCAAAATTGCAAACTAACATTTTCTGCAGGCCTAGAAGCAGGGAAGAGAGGAGTGGCATCACCTGTACCTGTGGCATTTCAAAGACTACCATTAAAATATCCAAACCCAGCAACCACAGGCCAGGAAAAATACCAAAGTACCAAAGATTTGATGTAAAGGTCTGAAGATTGTGACTTATAAAAATAAACTTCAGTAGTTACTCATTAAAGAAGGACCTAATGGTGGGAATTTCTGTATTAAAATCCTTTCTGACAAGCAAGAGAAATAGGGAGAATTAAAATGCCCTGTGACTTCCCACTGTTATTACAAGTGGTACAGTGCCAGGGATACAAATAACATAAAAGAGATGATTGGTCTTTTTTTGGGAGTGGAAAACCTTCCACTCCCAAAATGTAACTGGGTTATCTCCCTCCTCCACTCTATATATGGCCTAGTTTTCTAGAAGCAGGATAGGGAAATTATTTTTGCAAAAGAAGGCAAAAACAGCACCATGACATAATCTTAATTTTGAAGTTTTCAGGAATTAGAAGACATCTTCTCTCATAAATTATACAGCAGGCCTTACATAAGCATTCCAAAGGCAATAGTCTGTGTTTCATTATACTCTTAACAGTTCATCTAACTGCATATCTAAGCACAGATATTTACAGGAGATAGCAAATGCTAACACTTCAACAGTTTATACACACTTCTTGTAATCCATATAATCTATTTAGCACTCTTTATCCACATATTTTAACTTTACTAGCTCATAAACAATAATTTTCAAGTATTTTCTTTTGCATAATACAGACATCTCGCAAATAAACCGGCAAAACTTAAAAATTAATGCAGCAGTTCAGGAGAACAAATGATTCAAATTTGACAGCAGGACATTAACTCATAAATGAACAAACAAGACATTATCTTTCAAAAAAATTGTATGTATGATCCTCAGTCTTTCTTCATCCAGGAGAAAAAGAGAAGCAAGCGTGATTTCCATCTCAGGGTACAGAAAATGTGTTTTCTGTTTATCTATACTGAAACTGTTTACATATTTCTTCAGAGTTTCTTACAGTACCACAACTGTCCTGCACCAGCAGGTGAATAAATGAACTTAGCTACCTCAAAGTTCTTTATAAAGTAGCATTACCACACAATTTCAGGCATTGACCATGGGAATTCACCAAATATCAAGCAAGATCCCAGGCAAGTCAAAAAGTCTGATATTTTCACGGTAAGTAAATGTAAAATCCTCACACTGTTCACTGACACAGTAAAGAACACAAACCAATTTTATTGGTGGCACTGCTGGAGTCCAGTTGAAATATCTAAGAACAATGATGAATTCTTTCCATAACTTCTTTCAATGCAAGGCAAGAAACACTTGAAGACAGATAAGTAGGCAATATTTAGACTGCCTGAGAAATCTAGTGAAATCAGTCAGTGGCTTTTCCAATTCTAAACCACAGGGTGAGAGAGGAGGAGGAAGTTAAATAAGGTGTGTTGCTATTTACACTTCTACAAGAGAAATCTATGACATGAGTACATTTGGTCAGGCAAGCAGCTACATACTGAAGAGTCCTCACTCAAAATCCTAGGACTTACATGTCTTACCCCATTCAATTCACACTTAAACCCAAAAATTAAGATTGTTTTTTACTCTTCTCTCCCACTGCACTTCACATCAGATCCATGAAGAAGACTTAGAGGTTTTGTCATTCTCCCCAAAGTACACATGTAGTAAGTAAAAACAATGCTGCCAGACACTAACAGGTCTAAAACCAGTCACTGACTTATTCCTTGGAGT
Source organism: Ammospiza caudacuta (assembly GCF_027887145.1). Classification (NCBI taxonomy): domain Eukaryota; kingdom Metazoa; phylum Chordata; class Aves; order Passeriformes; family Passerellidae; genus Ammospiza; species Ammospiza caudacuta. The sequence goes on from NC_080594.1 coordinate 80,046,641, forward strand.
AACAACTCTGTAGATGCCTTGCTGTAAGCTTTCAGATTACATTTTAATGCTCTTATTGTAATGGCAATTGCCACATGTCAAGTCATGATGTGAAAAGGCATCTAGCCTGAGGATGACAGTGCTCAGTGCTCCAAAACACCCAAAGACTTCTCACAGTCATGGTGAGTCCGTGACAGATAAGTAATTACTGTTATTACTAAAATGAAGTAAAAAATTTGTATGAAATCTAGAAGAACTTTAACTTCTTTTACTTCTCTGCACAAAAAATGCTGGATACTCTTTCCAGGGTGTTCCAGCTTGCCTTCCTTCTCATATTGTTGACAGCACAAAGGTTATTGAGTCTTTCAAAAATTTAATCATACCCTATGTTTAGCAACTTTCCACTGAAGTGGACTTGATGTCCAAACAGCAGAATGCATAAAAATTCAACTGCTGTATAGAAAAAACATATTTAGTAACTCAAGGGAACAAGTGCTCTGAGCAAATAAAGATATACTTCCTACTTCATGAACATGCAAGATCAAAGATGACTTAACACCCAGAAAGGAGAAATATTCTTACTCTCTTAAGTTATTAATTTAATAATCCCCACCACCCACATCAGAAAAAAAATATGCAAAAAGTGCTATTCTCAACTGCATGGGGGTCAATAAGGCTTTTTCAATTCCTAAGCTTTCTACAACTGAATAGTTGTTTAAACATGAAAAACACAGCTGAATTCTCTCTTCCTTGGGCAAACCTTAAAAAGAAAGCAAACCCTCATATCCATCCTTCAGAGTCCTCACTCTCACCAACAAACCAAGGCAGCAAGAAAAAAATCAACAACCTAACAACATAAATGAAGTAAATCAGAAATACAAGCACTCCAAGCTATAAATTAAATACCAGCCAGGGCTTAAAAAAAGTTTGGTAGGCATGGAAATTGTGATTCTTGAAAGTCAGGAGTTACAATAATACCTGAAACATCCAGAAGGCCAATGTGGGCTTTGATAAACCTCTGATAATATAGCTAATACAGTGAAAGACACAGAAAACAAGAATATTTTGCAACTTCCCTGATCTTCACACTTCTGTCATGAATAGTTTTCATTCTTGTAACATTGCACAAGGGACGCATTAGAAATGTAACAATATTAGCACAGACTCCAGATGCTCCTCTTTCCCATGAATGTACTGCTGGAGCGTTTAATGTTCATCAAGCTCATACTTGTTAAAGTCACAACCCAAAATCAAGAAGACAAGCTTCACACAATGGAAGAAGAATGTCTCTGCAGCCTACACACTCATTACCTGAGATTTATAACTCAATGAAAACATGACTTTTTTTTCTCCCATGAGTTTGATCCTGTTTGCACCAGGCAATAATATAAGCTTTTATTTTGTACCACTGGCAACAAATGGGAGGGTGGTTCCTCACAATGGCAAAACTGCACTTTTGGAGAAAAATATAAACAAAATAAAAATAAGAAGGACCTTTGCCCAGCTCCTTGCAATGCTGTTTTTTCCCCTCATTGACAACAAGCAGCCAATACCTGGAGTGTGGAGAGCAGAGCAGGCACACAACCACAGAGTGGGGGCTGCTACTACTCACAGGATGGCCCTCCTCAGCAGTGTTCTCCAGATGACAAAATCTCACAATGTCCTGTGTGAGACATCAGCTAAAATGAAGCAGTACTCACACAGATAAGAGATGCTACACTCATTGTAGAAAGGGAGAGTAATTCTTAGAGTTACCCTTAAAGTTAGTTTTATAGCTAAATGAGAGGGTGTTTTAACATTTCCTGGATTTTATGCAAAACTGTATTAACTTGCAGAAAACTGACAGCTCCTGCTTATTCAATTTTACCCACTTGTCTTCTGCAGGCTGAACAGTGGAGAACAGTGAAGGTATCCTTTCAGCTGAAATTTACACCCAGAAAACACTAATGCTTGTTGACTAATATACCAATGTTAGATATGATCACATGCACCACAGGTAAGAGAAGACACTTTAGAAGGCTATTTTCACTGCTGTGAATTACACTGCTATAAAAGCCTGAGAAACAGCACATTGGGCAAATTGTAAAGCTTTACATGCTCCACTAAACCCTTTTCCAAAGCAGAAGCCCTGTGGCTGTACACCAGCATCTGACTGTAAAGTCTCAAGTCCCAGTCGATCTCTGGACTCTGAGCAGACCTGTCATCCCCCAAACACAGCCTTCCACCTTTTTCCCTTTGCAAAGTAAGAACCTAAAAACACCTCTGGGGTAAAAGCAGCCTTCCAAGTGCTTGTCTAAAACTAGGGAAATTTAAGGTACTTCAATGCTGCTGTTGAACACTTCTCTGCAATACATGCAGAGTGATGCAGAAGGCCTAAAAAAAAGAATGGTACAAGCAGTCAGAAAGCTGGCTATGAGCACTGCATGAACCTTTTTCACATCTAGCTGGGTTGGTTTTGGCAGAACTACCAGTAACACCACAAGATTCCAGCAAGGGAAAGGGAACAGACCAAAAGCAGTCCAGGAATGCTACATGGCCAACTTAGGTTCATCCCATTCTGCTTGGATTTCACAACAAAGCTGTTTCAAACATAGGCATCCCCAGCATTAAAGTAAAAGTCAAAATGCTGAACACAGGGAGTTCACACAAGCAAAAAAGCTGCTTTTTTTATTATTACTTATTTAATTTCTTTCTTTTTGCCCATAGTGCCTCTGAGGACATAGCCTTGACTAAAAAACATGTTTCTTTAAAATTTATCATGGTTTTTAAAATCCCCCTACCTTACAAAGAGGACTTCTGCACCTGCTCAGAGTTGCTTATAGAATCAAAGAGTTTTTATTTGTGTTTCAGAGGCTTCCAAAAAAAGAGTTTCACCTGCCATGCCCTCCCTTCCTTCCCACTCCTCCACCACACATGTGCACCCTGGTTCAGGCTGCAGCAGGTGAAGCAGGATAAGAGCTTTCTCTGGAAGTGCTCTTCCAAATGGGATCTGCTAGGACAAACAAGCTGGGTGCTCTCCCGTTTTACTTCGCACATGTTTTCCTACTACAGTTCAAAGGAACTACAATGTTGAGCTGCAATTCCTCACTTCTTTGAGTACAGCTATACACCCACGCCGAGGTCCCCACTAGTAAAAGATCAAGCTCTACTCGGGGCTGGTAGCCGTAAAGTTTGCGGCAACACGGCCAGCCTTCGCTCCGTGAGCCCCCAAGCCCCTGCGGAGCATATGTGCGGGGAGAGCAGCCAGGGTGCTGCCCAGCCATCCCTTAGGCAGCCATGCGGGGCAGAAAGCGCCTCGCTGCTGCAGGGCACAGCCTCACGCCTCGGCGGGATGAGCAATCCCTGCCCGCGACCCGTTATTCAAACGGGGAAGCAGAACAAAGCCTGGGAGCAGCCCTGCACCGGCAGCAGGGCTACCCGGCCAGGAAGCAGAACACGCTCCGTCCTCCCCGCAGCTACCGAGGGAACCCAACACGTGCTCGGGGGAGCGAGGGCCCGGCTGAGCGCTGCCGCGCCCGAGACGGGCGGGGATTATCGCGGCCGCCGGGTTCACCCCAGGAGACCCCAGCCCACCTGCGAGCCGGGGCTGCCCCGGCCGGCAGCGCTGACAGCCGGGCCCGCGGGGGCGGGCGGCAGGTCGCGCCTGCACAGTCACTGCCGGCAGCCGACGGCGCAGCGGGGCAGCGCCGGCCGCCGCTTCCCTTCGCCGCTCCTGCCTCCCGCCCGCCGCCGGCGCGCCCGGACGCTCCGGGAGCCGCCCTCGAGTGCGAGCCGGGCACCTTTAGCCGGGGCTCGGCACTGCCGAGCGGCCGGCAAAGGTGAAGCAAGCGGCGCTGTGCCCGGCGCCTTCCCCGCCGGCGGGCAGCCGGCGCCGCGCCTCCGGCGCTGCCCTTCCCCCTGCCCTCGCCCGGCCGCTCACCAGAAAAAGAGCCGGGAGCAGAGGTTGGCATCCTGCAGCGGGTTAGGCTTCTCCTCGCGGGGCACCGGCTCCATGCCGCCCGCCATGCCGCCCCGACCCGCCCGGCGTGCGGCGAGGGCGCAGGACCACGAGCGACTCCCGCGGCTGGCAGGCACCGCCGCTCCACCGCCGGCCGGCGCTGTTTCCGGGAGAACCGGCACCCCCGCCTCGGCCCTCCTTCTCCTCCTCTTCCTGCCGGCCCGGCCTCCCCGCGGAGCCCGAGAGGTGCCGGGCAGCGTCGGGAGCCGATCGCTGGGGCTGGCTCCGTGCGGACCGAGCCTCCGCCGGGGGGCTCTGCTCCGCTCGCCCCTGTTTCGCGCCTGTGTGTGCCCCGTGCTGATGGAAAGCATCTCCTCGGTGCACGCAGCGCCAAGCGAGGTGCCCACCCGGCTTTTTTGGACAGAAAAATCCGCCGCGAGTCAGGGCCAAGTCAGGCTTATCGGGACCAAACGCCGTCAGAAACGCTGTCAGCGCTCCTTCCCAGATGTTGCATATTCTTCTATTAGAAATCGAAAACCAAACAAAAAGAACAAAGTTTAGGAGAGGTTGGCGATACATTATAAAGGAGCTAATTAATTTCAGGACGTGGTGCACCGCTGAAATTGGCAGTTCTCAAAGGTTCAGCAAGTGATCAGCAAACTCCCCTCCAGTCATGGCCTGCTAAAGGGACCGTGATGAGAAGGAGTAGTGAAAACTGCAAGGAAAACAGAAAATATGGCACATGTACCTGAAGTAATCAAAGAACTGCTAATCTCTATGGCAGAATGATTCCCTGCCATGCTGTTATTTCTCTGCAGTCTCTAAAATCCAGGATGGCAGAGGTTGCAAGAGACCTCTGGAGGTCAGCTGGTCCAACCCCTGCTGCTTAAGTGCCTTGCCAGGCAGCCTCAGAGTATCTCCAAGGATGGAGACTCCACAGCCTCTCTGGGCAACCTCTGCTAATGCTCAGTCACCCCCACAATGAAGAAGTGTTTCCTGGTGTTCAGGTGGAAGTTGCTGTGTTTCAGCCTGTGCCCATTGCTTCTGGTCCTGTCGCTGCACACTACAGAGCAGAACCTGACTCTGTCCTCTTTTCATCAGTGTACACACTAATAAGACCCCTCTGAGCCTTCTCTTCTCCGGGCTGAACAGCCTGGTCTTCTCCAGTCCCTCTCAGCCTGAGCAGCTCTCTCAGCCTTTCCTCACAGGAATGGTAACTAGAGTTCCTTCATCATGCTTGTGACCTTTCACTGCAGTCTCTCCAGTATGTCCATGTTCCCCATGTTCCTCTTGGCCCAGAACTACACGCAGGACTCCAGGGGTGGCCTCACTTCTGAGTAGAGAGGAAAGATCGCCTCCCTAAACCTGCTGGTAAATACTCATTCTAATGCAGCCTAGCATATCATTAGCCTTCTTTGCCACAAGGACACATTGCTGGTTTATGTTCAACTTGGTGTCCACCTGGACCCCAAGCTGGTGGTCCCCAGCCCATACTGATGCCTGGGATTGTTTCTTCCTGGGTGCAGGACTTTATTCTTCCCCTTTTCGAACTTCATGAGGCTCCTGTCAAGCCCATTTCTCCAGCCTGTTGAGGTCCCTCTGGATGGCAGCACAAGTCTGTGGAGTGTTATCAGTCACTGATTAGCCACACCTCCCAGTTGTGTGTCACCATCCCTGGTGGTCTTTAAGGAAAGACTGGATGTGGCACTTGATGTCACTCCTGGTTGACAAAGTAGTGTTAGGCCATAGGTTGGACTCGATGATCTTGGAGGTCTTTTCCAGCTTTATAGATCTGTGATTCTGTGATCATCAGTAAACTTGCTGAGGCAGTCCTCTGTTTCCTACAGATCATTTATGAAGGTGTCAGATAGTTTTGGACCTAGTGTTAACACCTGATGTACACCACTAGTTACTGACTTCCAACTAGATTTTGAGCAACTAATCACAACCCCGATCTCCTAGACTCCTTCCAACTGTGAGCCAGCCACAAAACAAACACCATTCTTCTGTTCTGCGTATTCATTTCATGGCCCCAGGAGCAACCAGCCCTATCTCTTCCTGCTTAAACGTATTGACAGTGAAACTATTGACAGGGGTGGCATCAATTATACACATCAGAGTTAACGTTGTTGAGGTGAAAGAGGGTTGGGGCTACACTACATTATTGAATAAGTAGCATCAGTCCGTGCTTGAAGGAATGTCATAACCATACGTCAGACAAATCCAGCTTGAGCTTGCTGTCAGTGGGCGCTGATGGGGCTGGAAACAGCCTGTGCTGCTCATGCATAGATGGTGTGCCACAGAATTTCATGAACAGTAAGTAGTACACCTGTCAACAGCTTTCTCTAGATCCTCCCAGATAAAAACAAGGGAAAAAAACTTGTGGAAATGATGCAGTGGTTTGAAAGGGCACACTTTAACAAAATAGTCCCTATATATTCCAGAATCTGAATAATAAATTTGAAGAACCTCCCAAAATTTGTGAAGAAAAGCTCTGCCAATTAGCAAAATTTGACAGGTTTAGATTTCTGTGAGACAAATTTGTCTAACTAGATACTCATGAGTGAATTAAAAGATATGAAAGCATAGTGCAAGCCCCCAAATGTCAAAAAGATTGGGTCAGGGAGAGGGAGAAAGGAAAATATAAATCTTAAGGCTGACTTCAGCTTTGTGAAGTAGTTATGCAATGAAAGATTACCCAAACATTTCTTAGTTTGGGTCAGGAAGTAGTAGATTATTCATTAACAAGTAATTAATTTTCAAAATGCAGGTAAAAGTATTAAAGCAAAATATTAAAATAACTTTTCAGTATTATTGTGATGATGGGAAAAGGACAAAAAGCAATAGTCAAGAAAACCTAAATCTAAAACAAAACACTTGCAAAAAGTTTTGGAGAAGAAAAAACTGAAATGGAAAGGGAAAATAACATTTAATAAAATAAATCCTGGAAGCCAGATTAACCTGTAATTCTATCTGCTGAGTGTGCAATTAGAAGCTAGTGCAGTAATAAAAGAGTGTGAAACAATTGGGCAAAGAAGTGCTTACAAAAACCTGAGACTGCCCATGGAGAGGAAAGGAAAAGTATTGCATTTAATGATCCTCTTTCTATTTTAGGAGTCAGGAAAAGCAACTACCAATTTATGCATTGAACATTTTGCTATGGCAACACTATTTTCACGTGGAGAGAACAAGATATGTAACAAACTAATCAAAGTGTGACTTAGTAAATTTAAATTATCATAGTAATATGGATAATGATCTAGCAAAGCCAACTATTCAAATAGAGCAATAGCCAAATTAAGGCAGTGACAACTTAGTTAAACTTGTTATGCATATACATTGTTCTGGGGAAATAAATTCAGGTCACAGGGGATGTCACAAATGTGAAAACACATGAGATTCACTATTTATTCAGTGCACAAGAAAGACAGTAGTCACTAAGTAAGCATTTGGCCTTATGCCTTCTTTACTTTCTTTTCACTTTGAATACAGTCAGACTAGTAAGTATCTCCATCTACATTTTTAGAGCACTTATCATTAGGGAGTTCATGGACATCCACTTCTCTCAAAACCCTTCGAAGATTATGGGCAGTTTCCACTGATATCCAGATGACAAGTAAAACGTGGATCTTGAGGTGGAATGTAGGCACTCATGCCTGTTATGCAAAAGGAGCCTAAAGCTTTGTCTTTTGGAGGATGTAGCACTATAACCTTTCTCTTTCAAGCAAGCAGCCATTGATTTCAGGACTGAAGAAATTTTCCTTAGCATACCCCAGGGCCTTGAGATGAGCACCTAGAAAACCAAGAAGTTGTGGATGAGTGTGTTTGAAGTCTGTATAAAAGATTTGCTGCGCACTACATGGTATTTCTGAGTCAGTATTAGGGACAGAATCAAATTCAAAGCTGTTTGAAAGATGTTGGAGGGATTAGTGTTCCAAAGGCAAGCTATGATAGCAGAATGAGAGGGCTTTGTTTGAGTTTAATGTTTTTGACTGAAGCCAGGCACCAGGGCAGACCATATGCCTGCCTGACAGCCCAAACAGGCAGTGCTGTGTCCCACCACACTGCTGGCAGGAGAGCAGCCTGTCCCACTGGCTGGCAGCCCAGCTTGTCACTACCCAGTGGCCTGACTCATTATCTGGCTGATGTATCCACTGGGGAATGGTGCTTGTGCTCCTGCAGTACAGACATTGGCCTGTTCTGCTCCAGCTGCAGAGTGGAAATGGCAGTGCTGCAGAACAAGGCTGCAATTCTGCTATTTCAGCCTGATCATCAGCATGTAATGTCAGCAGTCTTCCTTGGATGCCTTTCCTGTTTCTTCTTGTTACCCCACTAGCCATTTCTATTTTCCCTATATCTTCTTCTACATCCCCATATCAATCTTCTACATACCATAGTTTCTTATTTGTGCTAATTGTGCTAATTAATTCTCCTTAAATTGTGGTGCAAATCAGGTGCCTACACATAGGTGCCCGCTTACATTTTAGATACGGTAGGATATTCCATGCAGCCACAAGTTACTCCACAAGATAACTCCACAAGATTTCAGCTTCCTTTAATGGTCCTTACCTGCCAATCCCATGGTGATGTCTCTGATGCCTTATAGATGACTGTAGTCACAGATATCCTTATTCGCTTTACACAAAACTGAGTTGAAATAATTTCTCTATAGCAAATAGTTTCTATTGATTATCTGCTAAGATTCAAACCAGTTACTTTCTATTAATTTGAACATGTGATGTAGCAGAAAAGTATCAGAAAAGGTTGTACCAAAGTTAGACTTCACTCACCTACCAGCTGTTCAGTTGCCCCTAACAATTTCATCTCTTGCACTTCATGCGCTTAGAGACTGATATTTTTGTAGGATGATTTGGATGTGGTTGCAGCAGGCCTTCAGCAGCAGCTCCCTGTGCTATTAGTGAAAACACAGACTTGCATATTTACAATATTGCTGTCCTGAGCTACATAGCCCCCTCTTCTCCATTAGCAGCTAAGAGCTCATTTCACTGTTCTACTCTCACCAGGTAACACACATTAATCTTCCTGCTTCTATTCATTACATTTTCAAGTCTTCTATTTTTGAACCACATTTATAATATTGATAATACAGTTTCTGAAGACCAAAGTCTTTCTTTACATTGTTTATAACATTATATGTTACAGAAAATCTTGCCCTTTATTTGCCTCCTTCCTATTCTGATCTCTTGGTTTTCTAGCTTAATACTAAAGCACATAGCCAGGGATAATCCCCAAGCAACAGTGAATTACAGTAACAAAAAAATTAAATTCAAGTAGTTCCAGGGCAAAGGTGAGCCAGCAAACAAAAACCAACCTACTGCAATTATTGTGCAGACTGTGACTCATGGCCTAGGGAAATGAAGACTTCCATCCCTGACTTTTAAAAATGAGATTGCTCCTGCAAGGAGCAGGGAGTTGTACTCAGTTATCTTGTGGGTTCCTTCCAGCTTGAGATATTCTATGATTCAATGATTCTGTAATCTCTGTCATGATGTTTGCTCAGCATAGGCAACCTGGTCTGAGGTTGGGAGTGGGTTGGCTGACCTTCTGACTTCTGTGCTTCCTGTGAATGCCAGTGTCTGTGGACTCACTTGACTGGGCAAGATTGCCAGGGTGCTACCATGATGTCCAGAAAAAGGAGGGAAAAACTCCTTTTAAAACCTTATCTCAGCCTGGAGGTGAATGGTTAATTTCAGTTCATGTAGGTCTGATTCCAGCAAATACTGTGCTCTTGCGATATGGGTGAGGATCTTATGCCTAAGAGTTTTGTCTTGATTTTCTAAGCAAAATTTGGGACACAGAACACTTGTAAAACATAGAATTCAAATGGCTTTGATAAGAAAGCTCTGTTTTCAAAAGTGACTATGAAGACATGTAACAAACTACCAGCAAAGAACATTCTTTGACTTGAGTGAGTAACGTTTGTCCTTCTTTCAAAGCTTTTCTTGATTATAGTATTGTTTTGCATTTTCCGTGTTTATTTATATAAATGCATTTTCCACTGCATGTTCTCTTTTATTTGTTGTTAACCTGAATGGGCAAAAGAGAAAGGAGAGATGTCAGAAGTGGAAGCATGGGCATTCTCCTTTATCTTAAGAAGGAAAAGGCAAATGGTGAGCACTCACAAATTTATAAGCCACAGAGCAAATCAGTCAGCAGCTCCACCATTACAGTCCAGATATTTCTGGTTTTTCTTGAAACCACACTACTTACATGCTAAAATCAGAAAAAAGACATTATACAGATGGTCAAACAAAACAAAAGAAAAGTGTCTTTACAGAATAATTATTTTCCCTCCTACCAATAGCATGAGTAAGCAACAAGCTCCAGAGGGAGAGATATGAAAGTCACTTTTCAGAATGAAACATCACTGTCAAGATCATCTGGATCCTGATTGTATTTCATTTGTCACTGCCAGACTGAAGTTTAATAAAATTATTTTTGGCAATAGCAAGGGGACAGAAGACAACACAGAAAAGCATCATACATTACTACATAGATCTTTTTTCTTTCTGTAACACAGAGTCACAGAAAACCTTACTTAAATTGAATGGCAATTTTCCCTATTAAGCTGAGTGGAAATTTTCCTTATTAAATTGAGTGGATTTTTCCCTATTGGGGGTTACCAACTATGATGGGATTTTGGGCATGATTAAACTAACTTCTCTTGTTGTAAGGCAAGACTTCTGACCTCACAATAGAAACTGCATATGTTGTCAGTAGAGATCCTCAGTCTATACACTTTCTTCAAATATGAATGAATCTAAAAGATATAACTGTTTTTTCACCTTTTCTGAGATGCCTTGGGAGTTTTTGCTGCCACCAATGGACTTGCGAAAGCCTGATGTCATCCAGTTCTAGATGAAGATGGAAAAAAGCTAGAATACTGCTAAGTGAATAATATTTAGAGATCATAAAATCATATAAGTTTCAATAGGAAATGAAACACACTACACACTTGATTTCTAGCTTTAATAGGAACCTTACAAGGCAAAGTGAAATGCAAGTCTGTATGTGTGTACACCATTAGCTTTGGAAACAGAAGGCATAGAAAGTGACCAGACATTCTATCAAGATGCTAAGGACATAAAAGTAAAAAAAAAAAAAAAAGGAAAAAAAAAGGAAAAAAATTCTAATTATAATTTCAAAAATTTGCAGTTATTTCTTTTTCTGCTGAGAAAGGAGAGGATAGTTTACTCAATTTTCAATACTTTCCTGGAAAGCTAGTGACACATGGAAAGAGGAAAAGGTAACTCTGTTCTAAAAGAAAAAATCTAAGGCCAGCAGAGACATCTTCAATGTACGTCAAGTCACATATGACCATGTGTGTGAGGGGACACACATGATGACCTGGTGTGTGAGGTGCTTACCAGCAACTATAGACCGTCAAATCAGAACACAAAGCATGTAAAATGACTGCAAACATAGTTACACTCAGCTCTGACCAACACAGTCTGTCAACACTGTTATCACTTCCTTAGCTCTTGGCTGTTTCACCAGGGTCTAGCACAAGTAGGTTCAAGGCCTGACTTTTTGGCTGGGTCACTCAGAGTTCCACTTTTCCTGGGGTACCCACAGTTTGAGAAGTAACAAAAGTTGCTCTGACACTTTTGGGCACAGCTGTCAGCAGAACACCAATTACCTGCCAACACAGAACTCCCAAAAGGCAATTTTTTTGTCTACATATCCTTGGCCTCCTCAATCCTATCCCCACACCACTGGGCGTGGCCCTTATTCCTTAATTATTTCTTGGCAGCCTGACACTTCTCTGGGGTATTTCAAGCACAGGTGGGCTAGATACCAGGAACGCATTTTGTGAGTCAGAGTTTTACAAGATTTCTAATATAATAATTGGTGCTAAAATCTTCCTTTATCTGGTTTACTTTAAAATGGTACATTTAAGCCCAAACACTATGAAGTGTTTTCTCTGAAGAAAAAGCTTAGAGGAGACCTTATAGCTCTCCATAACTACCTGACAGAAGGGTGCAGTGAGGTGGAGGTCAGTCTCTCCTCCCAAGTGATAGGACAAGAGGAAATGACCCCATGTTGCACCAGGAGAGGTTTATTTTGGATATTAAGAAAAATTTCTTTACTGAAAAAGTTGTCAAACACTGGAAGAGGCTGCCCAGGGGAGTGGTTGAATCATCATGCCTGGAGGTATTTAAAAGACATGTAGACTTGGCACTTGGGGACATGGTTTGGTGGTGGCCTTGGCGGCCTTAGGTAATAGCTGGACTCAGTGATCCTAATTGTCTTTGCCAACCTAAATGATTCATAGCTTCTGTGACTCAAATGCTTATAAATACTGACTCACAGGCACCAAGTATATGTTTTCCTGCGTGCAGAGTCTTAATCACTGTTGCATCTAGGTATCTTCTAGCAACAGGTTAAATGTCATGTTTATTCTTGCTCTTGATCTGTTTTGGTTTGTGCGGCTTCAAGCTAATATGCTCACAGCTGTGTTTATGTTAGAGAAAAAAGGTTGGTGTAATGTATATTGCTGTTGGGGGAGGAGGCAGTGAAGTCTTCCTTAGTGCTCCCATTCCATGACTATTTGTTTCCCAGCCTCAGACAAACCAAGGTTGAAAATTATCTCTCACAGAGGGAGGCTTACTCTTACAGAGGGGACATTCTACTTCCTCTGCCGTGGGAAGATATTTACCTTGGTTGCTGTGGCATTTATTTAGATCTCTGAGAAGAAGCAACAGTGCACTTGGAGGGCAAGAACCGAGATCTTGCATTCAACAATAGTTTATGGAAGACATAGAAGAGAATAAAAACCAGATGTGTTTACAGTATTCCATGTTACCTCAGGGATGTGCATTCTGTATTCTGCACCTCATTGTACTTCCTGTGGGCTGAAGGCTTCATGTCCAAGTGCAAAGAGTGTGTGTAGTCCTGAGGGAACAGGCAGGTGTGTAAGTGTAAAAAAGAAAGAAGAATATCATGGCTTCAGATACATACCACCAAACTAAGACACAGTTGCCTGTTTTGTGGGAGATAAGAGAGCTACTTACATTTGCACAAAATACGAAAGACTTTGAGCATCGGTGAAAAATTTAGGAGCACTCCTATGCCATGACTTGAACTGGACAGATGTAAACCTATACATACCCACTTCTTCCTCTTGCTTTGAAGCTGCAAAGCATTCCTGGAAATCCTGTGGCCATATTTGCATTTGTTCCATTTTAATCTTTTTCTTTGTTAGCATCTACCTGCTTCCTGATCGAATCTCTGGCCTGCAAATTCACTCTGATGGCCTTTCAACCTTTACACTCTGTGTCAGAGAGTTATAAAAAGGCTGCAGAGGTTTTCAGAAGAGGGTGATTCCAGACAATAGCACAAGGAGGAGAAGCAACCACGAAGTTAGAAAAGTCAGTGTAAGAACAAGTGCTGTGGCAGTAAGGACTGCTACATGAACCACAGAGATTGAGAAGAAGGGCTTGAGGGAGGTATTATCCAAGGCTTGGGGAGAAGGTGGATCCAAAATGGGGCCAAAGCAAGAGGAAGGAAAATTAGGTAGAAGGGTGGAAAATTGAGCATAATAGAAAAAAGACAGAGGTGAAGTTAACCATGAAAGGGGGACAGGAAGGAAGGATGATTGTGCCAAGTACTAAAATGACCAGCAAATGGATAATGGTGGAATGGCTGCTTTGTCCAACGAGCCAAATGTATTCATCACACCTGACAACAGACCAAAGTGAGAGAAAACTTCTTTACAAATCTCCTCAGTTGTGACCAGAGGCAGGCAGGAATAGGTGGAACAAATTTGTGTGTATATGAAGTGATATCTCTATGCACAGAATGGCTTTAGGATGTATCAGAAATCATAGCTGTAATTCTGTTTCTGTAAGTAAATGCATTTCTTACCCTTCAAAATACCCTTCACAGCAACAAAATTACACCATCATCCCTCCTGCCAGAGAAAGGTGCCACTGTTTGTGCTCCTTTCTTCTCCAGATCATCTTCAAGGGTGATGACCAGCCATGCAAGGGTTGCATAAAAGCATCATCCCTCTCTCTGGATGTTCAAAAGCTTTTCACCTCCTAAGTGCAGGCAGCACCATGATTATCCTTTCACAACAAGAACCAGTTTTCCCCAATCCTGCCATGCTGCTAACAATGTCACCTGTGCTGATGGCTTTTCCTGCCTGCTCTTCTCAACAGAGGAAAATGGAGAGTAAAGAAACCTCAGTGAACTCTGTCATTTTCCTACCTGGTAACCTTTATAATAGAGTTTCAAGAGGATTGGATGAACCACTGTTTTCATGTATTAGAACTGAGCTCCTTTGTGGATTGACAATCACTTTCATTCTTTAATTGTCCAGTACTGGCATAGAGCTTCTGCTTCAGGACCTGTATTCCCAGGAGTTACATTATCACAGAAAAAGAATAAGAGTAATTTTGCCAGCTTTTGTTCTATGCTTTAAATAATGACCCTTTTGAATGAGTCATTTAGCCTGCCAAATTTTAAAAATATTTTCCTTAAGTAAGTTTGTAAGAATGATATTTCCTTATAGGAAGGTCATTATTTGAAGGAAGAAGGCCCACCCAGTGTAAGAGAGCCATGGCCTTAGTAAGTTCTGCTTTGGAGCATTTGTGTGTAGGTGAACTGGGTAAGTGCTCTGCACTTCCTCCTGCAGAGTTTCTGTTCAGCAGGAGTGACTCAGTAAACCTGGCTATTTCCTTGGACATATCTGCACATAAATTAGACTGACAGCATCCAAACACTTAAATAGGAGTAAATAGGACTTTTGGAAATCAAAATGCATCTAGCATCCTACTGACCGCCAAGTGGGCTCCAGAGCCTGTTCCCATTCATTGTACAACCCCTCAGGTAAGTCCAAATATGAGATAAATCCCTGCAGCCCTTAATTATTCAGAAATATCTAAGCTGCTGGGAGTCCAGAGATATAAAGTGATGTTGTCCCTTCTGTGTGAAATAGGTGACATCCTATGTGAATTAGGCACCATTTGAGATAACATACTTCTCTCCAAAGGTGTGGCAACCTTACAAAAGAAACATGGAACTGTAATTCTCATTGTCTTTGCCACAAGGGAAAAATAATCACACAGTAATGCAGTGATGATATAAAACAGTCAAATGCCAAAGTGAGACAAATCTGCATTTTGGTCTCTGTTTCCTTATAGTAACCAGTAGAAAAGCTTAAAGTTTTACTTCTAGCTGAGACCTATGACAGCCAGAAAGCAAAATGTTTAGGCTAAGCACATCCTTAGCTCCCTAATGGGACATGATGCTAAAAGCATCATGTGAAAAATACATTTAGGGTGGATATAATTTGTATGAATGACAACAAGGGATCCATACAGAGGGACAAAAAGTTTATATTCCATAGCAGACTTTAGCTACATAAAAAAACTCACACCTAAATTTGTTGGCAGCTGATCAAATAAAGAAGTCAGAGTGAGAGGCCGATGATACATTTTTACAGCCAAGGAAGAAGCAGGGGTTCCTAACTTTGTTGTTTGACCAGTGAATTATCAGAGCTCCTAACATTTATACAGGGAAATTCTGGCTGCCATGGCAACCATTTATTTCTGGTTGACTGCACTGGATAAATATTCGATTAAAACCTTTTTATTTATGTCGCTAATCTAAAAGGTTTCTTTAGGGAAACTCTTAATTTAAAGGTTTTGCTACCTAATCATGCAGCAACTAGCACAGTTCAGCCCTGGCTTGGATGAATGGCAGCACAATTAAATAATAATAAATATCAGATGATAGAGAGTCAAAGCAGTAAGGGAAGTGGAAAAAAGGATGATCTTTTGGCAGCTGGATGGATGGATGAAGCTATGTGAATGATACTTTTTTATTATTATTTGGTGGTAATTTCATAGAAGAGGTAATTTCAGGTTGAAGAAAGCTTTTTATTAATCCTGTAAATCTGAACACTTTACATTTTTAAACTTACAAGAAATTCTAGACTGAACAAGTGATTTCAAATTGAAGAATCAAAACTTTTTTTTACAGTAAAATTTAACATTTTTCTTGAATTTTGCTGTTATTCTCAATTTGGATTTTTTTAACAGAATTCTGTGAACCTAGAATGAATTGTCTTGCCAGAATTCTTTTTTACCACAAAAGATTTCTGAACATTTTGCCTCATATGTCAAGAAAAAAACAATATGCCTTCCTTCCTTCTTCACTCCTCACACAAAACTTTCTTCAAGTTGCTGCCCCAAGCAGCGCCACAAGCAAACCAGAACAACCATGGAGGGGTCAGAAGGTAAAATGTCAAACAGGATAATAACTTTTCAAACCCAGGATATTTATTACTGGGTTTTGCTGCAATCTGGTTTAAATGTTTCTACTCCTCTGATCCTGTAAAAGAGCATTGTCTCCTAGAGTCCCTGTGTCTATAGGCTGAGGATGCAAGTATCTGAACACTTAACTGAAGCAATATATAATCTAAGTCAACCCTCCTGATGTAATTTAAGTGCCCTGGTTTTTGCTGGGGTTTGAAGATTTGATATTTTGCAAAGGATACTCAGAATATATTTTTTTTTCTAATGAATGTGGTAATGACAAGACTGCTTTCATAGTTTTTAATATTTGCTTTTTTTACTTTGCACTCTCAAACTTTTTATTTTTCTTTCCCTGAAGCATTTCTCCTTTTAAAATTTGGCACAGCATTAGGCTTTTTCCTTTCTTTTGTCTCTTTGAAGGTCAGAGGTCTGCTTTGTTCATGTTCTTTCACATAAAAGGCATTATCAATAACATCTGCACAGGCACTAGAATAATTAACCTTTTAATTTTTATTATAAGCAGATTTTTCTGATTACAAAGATGCATTTCTATGTTAGCCACAGAATGCAATCAAAAGCATGCATTGGTCATATTCTTACACAGACAGACACTTTCCTAAACAGACACATAGAACTATTTCCATGCAGTTGGACTCTTCTCCTGCCCAGAAATAGATCTGACATATGAAATATCACAGGAAAAAATAAAAAATGCCACAAAAGCCCTAAAATATTTCAATGTGAATGTATTTTTTGAAAATTGCAAAGAAATAATAAACAACTTATTCCGGCCCTTTTTATTACCTCTTTTTATGCAGAACTTTATTACCAACTGCCCAATTTTAATGGGTACCACCACATCCATGCAAACATGCCATGGGATAGGACCTTTCTTCCATCCCACCTTATCTCACAGTGAGCCATGTGCTTCCCTCAGTCTCTGGCTTTTGTCAGAATGCCTGGATGCCCTCCTCTTTTTGGTTGCTCCAGATTCAGAAGAGCTGTAGGAGAATATAGGGTGCATCTCTTTGGCTGACATATGTGAAGTCAGGAGAAGGGAATACTTTGGGCAGTACAACCAATCTGAAACAACATGTTTGCTACCCAACAAAAGCCATGAGCAGCTACCATTGCTCATACCCAGGACAAATAATATTCATTTTCCTCACAAAGACCTTGAGCAAATTCAGACCCTTGCAACCAGCACCCAAAGAATGCCAATTCTGCACTCCCTGTAGTCTTCCCTAAGCAGCTTAACATGAGGACTGCTGCTCTCAGACCGCCACAGAAAGCTCAGAAATTTGGGATTGGATGGTTGG
The DNA here is from genome assembly GCF_027887145.1 of Ammospiza caudacuta. Classification (NCBI taxonomy): domain Eukaryota; kingdom Metazoa; phylum Chordata; class Aves; order Passeriformes; family Passerellidae; genus Ammospiza; species Ammospiza caudacuta. Next base: position 80,064,160 of record NC_080594.1, read on the forward strand.
CCTTGACTGCCACAGGTCTGAAAAGTTTCACAACATCAGATGAAACTTTCCTGGGTGTACTTTTCTCAGAAAACTCCCGAAATAAATGTGTATTTTGCCTTTTAGCCATTCAGTCCAGGCAGCTCAGCCAGTTAATGTGGTTGGAACAACTCACAACTATCTGATGAGAAAGCCCTAAGGACAGAACTAGCTCTCTAGGCTCCCTGCAGCACCTCAAGGCCTGTTTCTGGTTTTCACCCTCACTGCAGAAGGAGCTCACAATCTGTTTGCAGGCACAGCTCCCTGCCAAAACCATCCTCTGGTATTCTTCCAGGGGAAACATATGAAGACTTTTTTCTCAGATATGGGAGAGCAAAGTTTGTTTTCGGTCAGAGACGGTGCCGTTCCGCATCGCCAGCTCTGGCAGGCTGCGTGCATTTCTAAGTGTCATGGAAAGTATTTTTCCCTCCTCCAGAGCAAGCAGGCAGGACTGTGGAGGTGACTGCATCTCTGCAGAGGAGAAGCAGGATATCCAGCCAACACTGAAAGCTTTGTTTGCTAATGCTGTTCTTCTGGGGATGTCTGTAATAGGACAACACCACTTCTTTACTAGCAAACTAAGCAGTGTCAGGGACACAATTTGAGGACCTCTTAGTTGTTGTCATTATAGTGCAGAAGCTCTATTATCAGTACATTGCAAAGGTTCTATACTGCTGGAGTTTTATGCCTCCTTGATGTTTCTTGTAGGCAGCTCCCCTAGACGCTGACTCTCCTTTGTCCTCACAGCAGCCAACTGACTCCAGCCCCCTCAATCAACCAATCCCCTCTTTTATAACACACTACTGATTGGCTACAGCTGTGTCCTGTTAACATCAGGCCTGCTCCTAAGCTTTAATAACTGGCTCAGCTGCAACTCTTTAGGGGATAAGATTACTTTCTATACTACCTTTATTTACCTATATTCTATTCCCCTACACTTGGTGACACAGAATACACTGAATGGTGTTTCCTTCTCATGTGTCTAGTCTAGCCAGAAACTACATAGGAGGAAGACAGCTAGCAAATGTGCCATCTTATGCCACCTTGTCCCTCTGAAGCCTGTTATCACTGCAGGTTTTGGAGCAGATGAGTGCAGAGCCAAGCTTTGAGACCTCTGAGCTGCAGGCTGGGTGATGGGGTGAGTAGGAAGAGAGAGAAAGACCCAGGAAGGATGGGTAATTTTTGCTTTTCTCTCTCATGTGTTCCTGTGTAACAGCCTTAGACAGTTCTGGTGCTTACTGTGCTGCCTGTGCTGAGCCTCCTGCTGCTGTATAAGAAATAGGGGAAGAGGGACAATGTCTAACACATACCCAGGAACGTGGTTTTAGTTGTTGTATTAGAAGGGACATCAGCCTAGCAGCAGCAGCTAACACATACCAACAAGCTGGTGAGCAGCATGAGGTCATTGCTCAGCTCTGCTTCATGAGCTCCATAATTTTGTGTTTTATTTTGTCTGCTAATGCTTGTGACATTAATATGTTTATAATAAGGTCAATTCTTCCTGTTGTATTTGTTTCCATGGAGCCTTGGGCT